>NC_091946.1:39125275-39270275 GCF_041260155.1 Ptychodera flava | reverse complement strand
GATGGGAATGAGATTGAAAAAGATTTATCGGGTGCTTGCTTTCGATGAAGCTCCATGTCTCGCGAAATATATTGACTTTAACACTAAAATGAGGGCAAAGGGGAGGACAGATTTCGAAAAGAATTTCTATAAGCTGATGAATAATGCAATGTTCGGTAAGACAATAGAAGATGTTCGAAAGTACAGAGACTTTAAATTGTTTCGGACTGGAACGGCACGGATAGTGGACGTAAAAAGATTCAGAAGTATAATCAAAGATGAAACATATAACTTTCATAACTTCCGAAGAGGATGGCGATTCCTGCGACAGTGCCCTACTGGAACTGAAAACGGATGAGCATAGATATGTAAAACCAGTTTTCATCGGCGCCGCAGTACTGGAACTTTCTAAGCTGCTTATGTATGAGACGCATTACAATTACTTTCGAGCCCAGTTCCCTGGAATACGATTAGCCTACATGGATACTGATAGTTTTGTTTACAGTGTGCCGATCCCGGACCCGGACGTAACTTTCAATGATATAGTCCGAGAAGATGTTGAAAAGAATGGTGAGAAGTCTATATATGATACTAGTGGGATGATCGGCCCCGCCCCCAACTTTCCGAAGATTAATAAAAAAGTGATAGGTAAATTTAAAGATGAGTTGAATGGTGAACCTATTCTTGATTTTGTCGGCATACGCTCGAAAGTGTATGCTTTTCGAACTCCAACTTCGGAGACGAAAAAAAATAAAGGGGTGAAAGATGTTTGTGTTAGAAAACATTTAAACTTTGAAGATTATAAAGATCTATTTGAAACTGGGAAGAAGCCGGAGCCGGCACAGTTTGTACAGTTTGTACGGAAAAAGGCTGGAGAAATCCGTAGTGAAAAGCGTAGTAAAATCATGATGGCGCCAAATGATATCAAACGTGTGCAGCTATACAATCCAGACACAGGTGAATGGCTGGCAGAAACATGGCCGATAGGATGGACGACGGGTCATGGTTAATATTGTAAAGACATTAATCTACTATTTTCATAGAGACTAGGCATCACTGATAACATAAATGTGGGCAAATATATTATCATTGTGAGCGTCATCGCCACCCCACGCGGTATCTTTCTTCAGGAACTCAAGTTGAATTCCGTCCTTTGTGTTCATTACTTTAAGACCATTTCCATGAAACTCAATATCTTTAAAACTACGCAGATCGATAAACAGACAGAATTTATTCTTCAAATAATCGGCCTCATCTATATCAATTTCACACCAATCTTTATCTTCAGCAAAATACCGTCGCACCTCTCGCCAAAATTGTCTTGGTATCATCTTCTGAGCGTACACTTTATTTGCAATGCCTTCGATTGATACAGACACAGATTCAATGGATGGATTAAAGAAAAGTTCACTGTTCAGTTCTGTCTGATTCTGATTTTTAGTGAAGAGTATAGCGATACCTCTAATGCTACGTCGTGGTACATTTATATTTTCATTGATAACCGTGTCCGATTCTTTGAATGGGATTGTTCTAAAATAATGTATATGCTCGTAAAGGTAACTTTTTCCACCGTTGTAATAACCAGCAGTTGACCTCGCGAGATCGAGGTCAGAAATTGTCTCGTATTCCATTTGAATGTTTTTTATTTATAATGGTTGTAACAACCTGATTACTGACAAGTAATTGGGGGGCGGGTGCCAACGTAATTTCCCATTCAATATGACTCCCTAACGCTTTTGGGTATGCAACTCCATGACCTGTTATTAGGGGGTGAGTGAGACGAATAGCATATTTTGTTTTATATGTGTCGAAAAGTAACTTATCGCCCACGACGTTTTGATCTGCATCGGTCGAACCGCTTCTCAATTTTCTTAGATTTTCGTTCTGAATTCCGTACAGTGTCATGTTAGTTCTCTCCTTTTTATGTTTGAAGAGATCGCGATAACATTCAATAAGGTTATATTTATTCAAATCGAAAAGTGTCTGACCCTCAAATGTGAGTTTCATACGCTCCACCAAATTTTTGCAACTTTTGCAACATTTTGTACTACTCGGTTATATTCATCTCCCATTACTTCGAGATCAAAAACCAGGTCGAAAGTATCTGGAACTAAGAGTACTCCGCTTTCTAACTTCGGACATCGTATGATAAGTGTCTGGCCTGGATCTGCCTCACTTGGATTATGAGCAATCACGTGATGAGTTCTTTCTGACTTCGTTCCATTCGGTATTCGGTTGTGAAAGTCGGTGATAATGTTCTATCGTACCCCATTTTTCGTGTAATGTATATAGTAGAAGAAAAAAAGAAAATAAATCACATCTTTACGTAAATATTTCCGTCTGCCTGAAAGATAAATCGATTGCCTGTGTCGCGAATCAATCGAAGGACCCAATATTCTTGGAGATGATGAGCCTCTTGGTCATCCTCAGTATCCTGGAATACAGCTATGAATTCTAGTCGCTTAAAGAAGTTAGTCTTCTGACATTCCTTCACGAAAGCTAAAATGTTATGATATAGATTATCATCTTTGAGTCGGACACCTGGATTTGCTCGAAGGATATGTCGATTTACCCGCCGGAGTTTGCACCATTCCAATTCGACAGAGAAACCAAACAGGTCTTTATTTTTGGAAAGAAACTTTGCAATATTCTTTTCACCAAACATGTTGATGCCGTAGGGGTGTCATATATTAATACATAATTTTATTTATAATGACTAATGTTAAACCAGTTAAAAATATCCATAGCTGTTCTCCGACAAATCCGACAACCGATCCTGCTGTTTTTAATAGAAAACTGACGAGGGAGCCGATTAAACCTGGTATTGCAGCAGCACTTTTTGCGGCCAATGTTTTTAACCATTCGCCAAATTGCTTTACAATTTCTTTCGCTTTTGTATATACTTTGGGCGGACCTGAACCTCCTGCGTTTGCTCCTCCTCCCCCTGCTCCCGCTCCTCCCCCTCCTCCTCTAGTCACAGCCAGGGCAATTGTCGATATTGTCATTCCAAGGGCAGTCAGTATTGCAGCGATTGTTATACCATTTCGTTTAAATAACTCTGTTAGCTTCAGCCTGAGTGACAATTCTGGATCGGAAATTACATCACGAAGAGACCTAGTCGTAGCCAGTCTTTCATGTGCCCCACTGATCTTACCATGTTCGTATTCAATTCGATTGTCAACTTTAGCTTCTCTTGTTATAAGTTCAGCTAGTAGTTTTTCAGCTTTTACTTTTGCTTGGGTGTGTTCTACAGGAATTTCCTCTAACTGTTTTTCAACTTCTCTTTTCTCTAGCCTTATTTTAACTTTTTCGTTGTTAAGCTCGCCAAGATGCATATTCGCAATCCTTAATTCATCATTAATAGCTATATATTCTGGGTTTAGATTGTTCCATTGTTCGATTTTATTTTCAAAAGCTTGTATTTTATCTGCATTACCAGAAGCATCTTGCCGTAACTCTGTCAGTTTATCTTTGTATATACCCATGTCTTTTGGCGTCATCTTCTCAGCCGGTATTTTATCGTTTTCCACATCTACAGAATACAATGTACGACTCACATATTCGGGCTCACTATATTTATATACTTTGTTTACAAATTCAGAACCTCCTTTAAACCTTTTTATTGAGGATTTCTCTAAAAATCTACTTCCTTTATCTGTTGTAACTCTGATTTTTTTATAATACAGATCACCACCTTTAATCTCAGCATTCATAATCAATTCGTCTCGTGCATACTGATTAGTAATATTATATTTGTCTAAGAGTTGTTCAGCCATATCTTGTGTAAGTTCTCTTCTCTGTCCAATCAAACGATCAACCTGTGGGCTAGCCAGGAAAGGATCAGCTTCTGCAAGAGCATTATCATCGTCTATAAAGAATGTTTCAGCAGTAGCATCATCATCATTTAAATTTGCATCATCGAAATCCTGGAGTGGTATATCTTCTCCTCCTTCTGCCATATTGTATTTCTATATTACTACAATTATTTTTTATCCCCCCTTACATATACAGTAAAAATGCACATCTCAGTTGTTGAAAGCGTTGAACAGTTGGCTCATTACATAGAAAGAACAAGTGCTGCATATCGACGAAGTTATAAATTAATGGGTCGAATTGATATGGCTCTCAATATTACTAAGGGAATTCTTGTAAGCTCTGCTGTAATAGCGGCAATTCCGACAGTTCCAGTTCTTTTAGCTTTAACTCCTATACCGGGTGTTATTATTGATGTGATACAAGGGAAAACGGGTGTAGCAAAGAGACGAGAGAAGTATAAACATTATTATGTTCAATATAAACAGCTGCTTACACAAATACAAGAAAAAGGCGCAACAACAGAGGCTCCGGGGTCAGAACTTATTCAGGACATATTTCATCAGGCGCTAGAAATTCAAAAACAAGAAGGATTTAGTCCACCTCTGGAAAGATACCTAAGACATTATGGATTAAATGGATATGAAATTTAGTTAACTTCGTGTTCAACATCAGCTAGACTCCGCGACCGGCCGGCCGGACTGACAACGGGGCCCCTTTATATAGGCTAGTTTGATGGTGATGACTCACACGGAATTTCCCGTACATGTATAAACATGTTGTGTGTGACTCAGCAGGGAATTTCCCCGCTTAGTTCAGGACAATGCACTGCTGCGCGTGAGTTCATATATAGGTCAGGGTCACACTTTAGTTACATGGATGGTTAATTTTTCCTTCGCTTCATGTAGATAAATGAATAAAATGGGTGTAAAAATTCTTACTTCATCCCAGTTGCCCACGTTTACTTTACTACTTCAGTATTTTGATCTTTCACCTAACGTTTTTCTCATCATGAGTTTGCTCGACTGAACGGAACGCTGATATAAGAGAGAGAGAGAGAGAGAGAGAGAGAGAGAGAGAGAGAGAGAGAGAGAGAGAGGTGTTAACTCTTGAACTGAGGAGTAAAGAGTGAGAGATAATTTTGGTGAAATTGAGAGAATCAAAGAAAATAAAGCTACAGTTATGTAGCCCGCGATGTCTCAGATTTTGTGTGACTATTCGTAATCACAGTTATGTCGTCAGCGAAAGACGGGGTTGAGATGAACGATTAATAGGTAAAGACCGCTTTAAGTCAATTGCAAATTTTCAACAACATTAGCTTTGGTTTATTTTCTAAATATGCATACTGCAAATCTCTATTGCAAAGTGTTTCACAATTGAAATACCTGTCAAACAACAACGCTGATTGGTCCACGGTTTGTCTATTTTGAAAAATTCTACCATCATGTACATTGCAGTGGGTCCTTATTGCTGCTTATTACTTATTAAAGATTGTTCACCAATGCAGTCTATAATATATATATATATATATATATATATATATATATATATATATATATATATATATATATATATATATCACCAATGCGGTCTATAATATATATATATATATATATATATATATATATATATATATATATATATATATATATATATATATATATATATATATACTTTATCACTTTAAAACTTTGTGATGGGCCTACTTCACTCAAAGTGATTTTATAGTAAAAAGATGCCGTTATCTAAAACACTCCAAAGAAATTCTTTGACCTGGCGTTCTCTACTATTCTGAGAGCAATAGATACACATAAATATTTTTCTTTTTGCCGGTCTTAAAATCAATATTTGGTAGTTGACCCATACGATGGAGTAGACCTTGATCACGCGACTCAGACACTAACCCTATCATCGTTTCAAGTAAACATCTCTTTCTTTGTTGCAACGGACAGATATGAGCAAATATCAAAATACACTATCTAAAGAATCTCTCTCTCTCTCTCTCTCTCTCTCTCTCTCTCTCTCTGAATATTCCTCGTCAATCGATAAAGATCATCGCGTGAAACATCCTTATTAAGATAGAAATCGTATCACCACGATTTCAATTGTATTGATACCGGCAATGATATTTGTGAATAGAAAAGTAGTTTCATTATTCAGTTGTCTATGCTATCTGGTTCTTTTTTTCTTTTGTGTGTTTTTTATTTGCTAAATTAACCTTATCCTTGAATCAGAATTAACTATAGAAAGCTACCATATTTATATCACAGAAGACTGACCGCTAAAAGACATCGTAAGATGAACTGATAAGGATAGAGGTTACTGAAAGATTTCTGTTAAAGCCTTTGTTAGCACCAGATTGTCTCATCAGAAAATTTAACCACCAGATTACAATTTCAATGGAAAACAAAAGGCTATCACACCTCCATAATCCCCCTACAGACTAGAACAAAGGCGATCCCAGGGATCGCGAAAAGTGCCTTTAAAGTGTCTGTTTATTTAAATCAACTCTTTTTTACACGATCATTGTCCTTCTTTTCGTCAAGTCTGGGGCGATAGTATACTTCTTTGTGATCTTTTGACTACTAAAGTCATTAAGAACACGAAGCCTTGTTTACCATATTTGACTTGGAGAACATGAAATCCCGTTTACAGTATTTGAGTTGGTAAGTTGATCACCTCTTAGTGAAACATTTCACAACGTAAAACTCCTACGTGTGGGACGGCTGAAGTGTTGACTTAATCAGCTAATCCGCTGATACGCACAGCCAATTAACTGGTTGGCAATGTTCGCGGAGCAATTAGAGTGGTATGTACACTGGTTGGAGAGGAGATAAGGAACTGTAGGCAATAGAGAAAGCAGTTAGACAGTTTGCAGTCGATATCTTATTTGAAATTTCACATTCAAAATTAATAAAATAAAATAAGATAAACCGTTGCACAAGGAACCCCACCCCTCCCCCACCCCAGGGGACTGCCCTTTGCAAAATCATATAAAAAGTGTCGGAATATGCAGTTTAGGGCTTCATTATCTCAATGTATTTTGAATCATGGGAAAAAACACCAAGCTCGGCGCTTTCAACACGTGATATGGCAGGGACCATCTTCTCATGGGTATGGCATTGTCTGCTCGCTAACGTTCACGCCAAGCTGTACGTATTTGCAAAACATAAACAATAGCTATATAAATACGTACAGCCTCAGGCTGGTGTGAATAGCAATGGCATACCATCAAGAAGATAGTCCCTGCTATATCACGTGATGAAAGCGCCAACCTTGGCGCTTTTTTCCCATGATTCAAACTACATTAACATAACGAAGTCCTAAACTGCAACTTCCGACACTTTTTTATCCGTTTTTGTAAAAAAATTATTTATAAATGACTTTTGCCGAATAAGCGAACCAAAAGCTAGCACATATGTCAAAAAATCAGCCTTGGTGAAAAGACACAACATATTTCCATGTGTACTTTAGCAATGCATTGAAAATCAAATGTGAAAGTTACAAGATATTTGTATCAAGTGCATGATGACATTGTCACATATTGGCTAGCATCTGAGTAAATAGCGCCAACCCTGCCTCATTTCGATAGCTTACATAATGTTATACCGTCAGTGATTGGCTGCTGTTAGACCACCAATGAAATTATCTGAGTAAATAGCGCCAATCCTGCCTCATTTCGATAGCTTACATAATGTTATACCGTCAGTGATTGGCTGCTGTTAGACCACCAATGAAATTATCTGAGTAAATAGCGCCAATCCTGCCTCATTTCGATAGCTTACATAATGTTATACCGTCAGTGATTGACTGCTGTTAGAACACCAATGAAATTATCTGAGTAAATAGCGCCAACCCTGCCTCATTTCGATAGCTTACATAATGTTATACCGTCAGTGATTGGCTGCTGTTAGACCACCAATGAAATTATCTGAGTAAATAGCGCCCACCCTGCCTCGTTTCAATATCTCCATGTGTAACGATCGGTGAGTGGCTGCAGTTAGACTGCTAATGAAAATGTTAATCTTTTGCAGGGAGTAGGCCTAGAGCTAAATTTCTGCAAACTGAATAAAGATGAAGAAATAGCACTACCATGTCAATGTCAACGTTATAAACACATTTATTAATGGTGTCATCGTTGGTTTACTGACTCTTTCTATCGTCGAAAACATTTCGTATTGTTTCAAAAGACAAGGATTAGGCAGTAGATGAACCCGTATTTGTTTTAAAATCAGACGTAAAATTGACACAAAGTGATATAAACTGTTTTTATCGAATCTCTTAGGATTTGTAACTGATGCACTCCACTGTTCAGGTCTTCTGTCATGTGCGCATCTAAATAAATCAGTTTGATCGAATGTGATGTGTTTGCTAACCCACTGCATAGACATGTGACTTTATTGTCCTACCTCTTGCCTATGGTGTTATCAGCATGTATAATTCATTTACTTAGCTCCAACTTTGGGTTGAGTGTTGGTCACATAAACAGCAAATTCAAAGGTAGCAAACCAATTTATTTTCAAATCACTACAGCTGCAATAGCTGTATACTTGTCTCGATCATATATAAATAAATAAATGGTCAATTTTATCTTTTGCAGTGAATTCGATAGCTCATTGTTAAAACTCCAAATAACGTTTCACAGTCTCTTACAAACGATGTTATCATTTAGATGATAGTAAAGCGACCGTCGTACTATGTTGTTTAATTTCAGAACATATTCGTAATATCAAAGGAATGACATAATTTTGAAACCGATTTAGGCGGCTTTTGTCTCTGAGTCTGAAATGTACTTTATAAGTGAACATAGACTTAAATTGTACTTAATAGGTGAACATAGACTTAAAGTGCACTTTATAAGTGAACACAGACCACAATATTCGATTATTTTATTTCTTGCACCACACAGTGCATTCCACCGTATTCCACTGACTTTATATTCTTACATGTGGTCATGTTAGCCTTTGAAGATTCACAATGGAAAACAGTATATTGCTTGAAATAGTAAAATAAACCTGATTGTAAAGACCTTTCATCATTCTTTGCTTACACATCATTCGTACTGAAAACCGTGACTTGACACAAACTTATTTAACTAAATACCTTATCATTGAGAACAATACAATGTTATAAAATATTACTTGTGAAATATGACCCAATCTTTCTATTTACTTTGCATTTTAACCATTAGCCCCTTAAACCAACATTTAAATAAACACAATATTTCATTTCACATTGTAAATAGTAAAGATTGAAGTGATTTCGTGTTTTCACATGCACACTCCTAATCATCTCTGAACAGTAAGTTGCGCAGAACGGCGAAGCAGAAGTCACAAATCAACATAAATTTCCACTTGACATGCAAAGAAGTCTGTAACAATGGTTTACATCATAGCTGGATAACTTACATTAAAGGGACAAAGTCAGCCATTTTTCATGAATTTTGTTTGATGCAATATACTATTTACATTGTTTGACATGTTGAAAGATACTGAATGAATGGGTGACCATGCATATATTCGACCCCGGTTTTAGACAAATTAAATGAAACCATCGCGAAAATGAATTAATGGACATGACCATTAATTCATTTTCGCGATGGTTTCATGTCTCGTGTCTAAAACCGGGGTCGAATATATGCATTGTCACCCATTTACTCAGTATCTTTAAACATATTAAACAATATAAGTAGTATCTCGTATCGAACAAAATTCAAAAAATGGCCGACTTTGTCCTTTAAAAGAATTGAAAAAGATAATGTTGCCCCTGTTGCTCTCTGTAGCTAAAAACAAATGAGATCGTAATTATCAACCCACAAAATATGTATCTATAAGGACCTTCTCCCCTGCCATGCAATTTTGACCGTGATTTTTTACACAAACATTCTCTAAAATGATCAATTTGAACTATCTGCTTTGAATGAGTTGCCGTTAACTTGATAACCCAATAAATTATGAGTTCTTTACGTGTCTGACGCCGATAGAGGTCATAATTGTTAAAATACAGTCACGCGTACTTTACGTCTGACCAATAGGTAAATAATCACATGGCATGTATGCTAAATTTGACAGGGCAATTAGTTTAATGTTGTACACAAATCTTGTATGACGTCAGCGAAACACCACTCATTCAAACTTGGAACATACCTTACCCTGGACGTGCTTTTGTTGTAACGAAAGTGCGCTCAACTTTCGAGTAAAGGGCAAGGTTTTACGTTGGAACAAAATACAGTTTTGTTCGTCAGAAAAATATGGTTCTCTGTAAGAGTTTTTTCGTCGTGGCCGTTCTCATTAACATGAGCAGAGCCAGTGAATTCGGCCAAGAGAAAAAAAATCTGGCTAACTTTTTAAGCAGGACACGAAACATGAAGACGCTTCGCGCTGACGTTTACAAGTCGCTGCCGAATATCGAGGAATCCTTCTTTAATCTGCCGGTTCAGTCTTCTCAGAACTCTGGTGATAAAGATGTATATCGGAATGTGTCGACTGAATGTGCTGAAGATATGATTGAATATACAGCAGATCTACTCAAGAACGAACACTACGCACTCCAAAGTAAGTTTTCAACTGTACGCACTTGCCATTCATAATTTTTTATAACTAAATAAATAATATTTGTCGTAAGTTTGGAGAGTAAGGAACTAACACTTTTATAAAGACTGTTAAAAATTTAAACGTGAGCTAAATGACAGTTTTGTGAGCTCGCTTTGATGTACAAGAGTTTCGACAAAATTTTATGTATGTATGTATGTATGTATGTATGTATGTATGTATGTATGTATGTATGTATCTATGTATCTATGTATCTATGTATCTATGTATGTATGTATCTATGTATGTATGTATCTATGTATGTATGTATGTATGTATGTATGCCTTCCTACAGGTGTGCGCTCGTGTCAGACTAAATTACATAAGGCCCATAAATACGCGCTCTACAAACAATACCATGACATAAAGGGGAAGGGGTTAGTTACCTGTATGTATAAATTCCCTCTGACCATACGTCATGGTTGTTCAAAAACCAGGCAACAAGCAACATTTTCGAACTTTTTACTTCTAACTTTTAATTTGGGGAAACGCTGGACTCTAATTAATCGATAATTAATTTTAATTTTCCTGTTTGGGAGAATTAAAATTGTAATTTTTTCGTCGGATTTCCATTCTTCCTTTGCAGGAAGGAGGGCGTCGAGTGACAAAGGCAATGTTACGTAAAACCCTTTGCGCCTTTAAATAATCCTGGGTTCCTAATTTGATTACATAGGAAGGCAATCCTTATTAAGATTTGATGTGAAGGCAGTCCCTATTCACATTTGAGACATCTTAACAGTTTGAACTCTCTGCACATATTTTCAGTGTTTTCTGCCAATGGAGGCATCGCAAAAGATTTCATGGTAACAGGAAGCTGCCAGGATATAGGAACATTCAGCCAGTGTTTAGCCGTGCTTGATACACCAACAACGTCTAACTTTAAGGGGAAGTACTGCCTGGTTGGAATAGAGCAAGATGCAGATGTACCGGTAGGTTAAATATTGTTAGATTCCTGCTATGAAGACAGACAATTACTTTGCAATTATTAAATATGACATTAAACTGGTCCAATAATCATTTTCATTCAAGGTAATACATTACCAGGTCCATGGGACATTTGAGATTTACAAATTTAAGTAGGACCATCCTGAACTTAAAGATAGTTTACCAAATGAACTTTGAAATTGCGATAGTAAAAGGACACAATGCATGTCACTTTATGAAAGACACTGAGATAACATCAGCCCATCAATCCAATTACAGACCCACATAGTGCAAATACTGACAGTGAGACACAGAAACGGGGACAGTTGTGAAGCATTTTCAATTCGAGGTGTTTGCCTGGGGTCATATCAAAGCTAGATTCTATAGTGTGTATCAACGACAGAAGATATATCAGAGAATGTAAACAGAAAATGGGGAGATAGCGGAATATGACAACAATTCAAAAAACGCCTCAACTTTTAATCCATCGGCAAATGCGCATGTGCAGATTACATTTATTGGTGACAACTTTGTGCACTGTCTACTTCAGAAGAATAAGCTTCACTATTTCTTTCATGTTCACTATTTCTTTATATGTTTCACTATTTCTTTATATGTTTCATAAAATTATAATCTTTAACATTTTCAATTTCGATCAACAAGCTGTTATGCATTTGTTGGTCCGTATTTCATCTGGTTTGTCTCTACGTATATCTTTATGTCAACTTCCATTATTTTCATCAGAGTACCGAGTTACTGTTCTTTCGCTTCGGCTTCTGCCTTCCGGATTCCTGCTCAGACGAAGACGTGGTTGAGATTATCAAAATCAGTGAGTTTACCAATTTATTACTTAGATAATTTGAAAAATAATCAATCGGGGAGAAATATAAAATGTATCTGGACGCACGAATCTGAATAATAATTATCTATTATAATTCCAGTCCACATATTTTACAAAAATAGAAACTCAATGACGCCTACACGTTATTCTCCCATGTACAGAACGGAAAATTATCAGTGTGGTTTCTATAAAATGGCAAATAATAATGTCAACGATTCGCTTTCGTTTTTTCAAACCCCAGTCAGGGTAAATGGCATCTTCCTTGGTTGAAACCTGCCCCAGGTCAAATATATTTCTCTTTCCACTATTCAAGTCCTTGGAATAAATTCTTCCTTCGATTAAAAACAACTTTAATTTAAGTAAAAGTACGTGATTATCCTATGATAACATTTATAAATGGTGGTTGAGACTTAGATTCTTTCTGTTTATCACGTATGTTAATTAAGATGTTATTCTTATTTGTCTTGCACTGACTTGCTTTATGCATTTTCTGTTTCTACGTATGTTCTTAATCGAGTTCTTAGGGGGCTCTGATAGAAATTACAATTAAATGTGTAACTCGCCTTCGATCTGTAAATAATAAAATAAATATGATAATAATAATGAAAATGAAAATGATAATAATAATAATAATAATAATAATAATAATAATAATAATAATAATAATAATAATAATAATAATAATAATTAGTAGTAGTAGTAGTAGTAGTATTTTGTTGTTATTGTTATTAATATTTTTATTTGTTTATCTATCTATCTATCTATCTATCTATCTATCTATCTATCTATCTATCTATCTATCTATCTATCTATCTATCTATCTATCTATTTATTATATATTTTTGTTCAGTGGTCAGTGAATCTGTGTACTCTTGGAACGTAGAGTCATCGTGCATTGAAAAGAAACCAATTGACGCTGGTACTGTAGTGTTCATGTAAGTACTGATTTACATCAATGTCCACTTGAAAATAGTATCTTGTTCTCTATAGGTAAATTATGAAAGAAAGATTGGCCATTGTATAGATTATTCAAAGAAGCTGGTCCAATAATCTGGTCTAATAATTTGGTCCATATTTCATAAAGAAATATTGAATGTTCTGCAGACAAACTTCACAACAATTCATTACAAAGAAATGTATACCTTTTCCAGTAAAGATATTCACAATTTTTTAATGTCTTAAACAGATGTTTTGTCGGAATTGTGTTAATTCTTGTCATACTGTCGACATCTTATGATGTGGTAACCAAGACAACCATGCAGAAAATTGGGAAGAAACGAATCGACACGGAAAATAGAACGGGACAGAGTTTCCAACTTGGTAATTCATATATATTATACTAAATGTATTTCAGACTTAATCAGTGTTCTAATGTTTCACTAACGGTGTAAAACGACAAATATGGTGTATCGTGTATTCACAGTTCTTGACTCTCGTTTGTCCCTTTATATCTGTGAACAAAACCTTAGAACATAAATTTGTCCAGGAAAGACATTTTGAAACAAGGGTTGTCTTTGAAGATCTTTTTCAGTTTTTCTTTCACTCTTTCATTGACTGTGTAGGCTGGTGGAAGGCAATTTTGGTAAACTTTTCGTTGTTCAAGAACTGGAACAAACTGACGGCAGAGGGCGGGCCAGGTATACTTCAAATAAATGGCTTTCTTCGCGTATTTGGCGTACAGTGGGCGATGATAACGGGACTGGCAATGGATTACAGAATCAATGATCGTGAGTCCCTCTACGGTGAGTTATTGCCATGATATTAATGATGAAAACTTTCTAGCAATTCAGGTATGTAACACATCTCAGCTGAGTGCGGGCTTTTCAACAGGTTTTACTATGATTACTATTGGGTTTCTCAAGGTTTGATCTGAACAGCCTCAGTAACAAGCCTTATTTGCTCTACAAATCGGAACATCTTCGCTTGTGAACTTAAATTGATGAAATTTCTAACTACGAAATTAGAACAGAAACTAAAAACTTAATCACAACCAATGCTTGAACGAATGAAATACCGTTTGTCAAGGATTTGGCAGATAATTCTGTTGAAATTGTTAAGGTATCTCCAACCTCGATACTTCATAAATTTTGCTCATTCCTTTTCTCAAGGAATCTTGAATTATTTTTCTTCACAATTCCACTTAAAATCACATTTCACTAATGATTCAGTTTGGCATCATTTTTTACAGAACTATCTTATTAGGAAATCAAATAAACTTAACATAACCGGTATTTGACACTAAAATGACTCCCATTCTCCGTGTTAACGTTTTTGGAAAGTTATATTTTAAATTTTCACAAAACACGAGACGATGAAGACTTCTTTACTTCGCATGTTTCAAACCAAGTCCAATGAACTGTAGATCAGCGTAATATTATCCCTCAGCTCAAGTTGCATAAACCGATGGTTCACACACACTAAACGTCTTTCACAAAAGCTTGTCACCATAGGCAACTTCGTTACTGTGACGTCAACTGTTGCATCACCATTTACTGTTGAATCCTTTCAGCAAACCCCATTGGATTCTGGGAAAGTGCAGGGTCTAAGCTTTGGTTCCAACCGATACTGAATATTATGGTGACTGACGTAATTATTGTTAATTTGTAAGTTGGACATTTGATTGGATATTTGATTGTTCTATTTACTCTGAAAATACACTCACCGGATTTTTAACGGCATGAAGGAAAGTGGTCCTTACGATTTGGCCGTGTTATAAGTGATTTATTATCATTCATCTTATTACATGAGAGGACACATCTAGAAGTCGAAATGTGACATCAATAACACAGCCAATCACAATTAACATGACGTCATCTCCTTCGACCTTTTCGAACATCTTATTTGTGATTAAACATTTTTATTCCTTCGAACATTTTCTTTCATCGATATGTGTTCAAAGCCCAGTCCCAAAATTATCATGAAATAAAAAATTGTATTTAAGGATATTTGTTGATGTAATTAAATGTTTTCTGCTGAGTAACCTAGTCTGTTTACTTCATAGTGCAACCACTCAAGCGTACCTGACACTAAAAGAGTTGAAGAAATATGGAAGAATTTACTGGGTACCTTACTTCTTGAAGCATTATTTATTCATTACGATACCAGTGACCTTGAACTTGTTTGGTGTCATGTTTTTGGTCGATTACACTCAAGGTCCATACTGGAACATCTTCTACGGACCCAGACAACAAGCATGCAACGACTACTGGTGGACTCATTTGATCTATATGAACAATATGATACCCTTTCCCGGAGTGCCAACCGACCGTGTAATTATTGCACACGTCACTTTAACAGTGTATGGACGGATGGACGGATTGACGGATGGATGAATGGATGGATGGATGGATGGATGGATGGATGAATGGATGGACGGGTGGGAAGGATGGACGAAGAAGGACGGACAGGTGTATATATATATATATATATATATATATATATATATATATATATTATATATATATATATATATATATATATATATATATGGACAGACAGACAAACTGTATGATTGATTGATTGATTGATTGATTGATATATAGGTAGATTTATACACACAATTGTTACACCGTATCTCCAGGACCAAATAAAAGATTCGTAATCTGTAAAGCACAATACGCATTATCTGTATTGAACCTGCACAATGTGACTTTTCCTGCCTAAGCCATGTTCCGTGGGTAAATTCTTCCTGCAGTTGATGTTGAAACTTCAACTAAATATAGTGCAATGAAATAATAATGCTTAATTTATCTTTCTGTGATATAGATCCACCAATGGATTTAAATGTAATTGGTGTCAGGTATCTTGCGGTTAATTTGGCATATTTTGGTGCACGCATAAGGTACAGGTTAAGCCATGTCTTATAGCCTACACTTATGATTTAGCTAACGCTAGTCAAATTCCACTGTGCAGATAAAGGCAAAGTGATAGGACAAGTCTTTAAGGTAATACCAATAAAAGAAGCTAATAAGACAGAAAATGCATGTGCTATCTAGTATTCAGACCATCGTGTACCGACTTCTGATAAAGAAAACACTCGGAAAATCTTCCTTTATACATCTTTTTACGATAAAACAAGGCTTCCTGGCAGGTTGACCACTTTTGAAAATAAAGTGACCCCATTCTGTGCGAAAATAACAAACATGAACCCCTTTGCAGTTTTCCAATTTCAGGTGATAACACCCGTACCTGGATTTTAACGCCCTCTGTCGTCGGCCATTTAACTGAACGCTCCCTAACAAGTCCTGTTTGTTCATCATTTATTGCAGTGTTTACCCTGGGCATGGTTGCTTGCCCTTGAGATGCAGATGTACTTCATCAGTGCCCCGTTTGTGCTTCTACTCCATAGGTAAGTACAGTTACTGTACATTTCACATCGGTGCCACAAGTCAGCGTACCAAGTCAGCGGACACATGGCATGTACAAAACATACGATTAGCTTTGGTTTCAAAGTAACCGTGACTCATTGATTAATTACAGTAAACCAGAATGGAGTAGCTCTATCTGGACTAAGAAATGAACCAATGAATTACAACTGATCGACAGTATAACTGTTTCTACAATTTCAACTGACAGTTGAAGAGCTGAAGAGGTTTTTATGATTGAGCACAAAACAATACAAGACACTACAATCACAAACAAAACGAGAAGAACAGAAATGTACGAGGTTAAAGAGTTTACATTACATAGGGGACAATCTACCCCATTTTACAAGATAAGTTTTTCAATGTTCATTACTTGCTTGACTTTCTGGATGAAAGAATGTATAGTCGGTTTTACTTTGGTGTGTCGGCTTGCATACAATTGGTATTTTCCTATAAGGATAACATGGTTAAATCATTTACCTTCACTTGGTGCATCCAGTATTATAGATTTACACGAAAATGGTATATCTTTTTCAAGAATTATTTTAAACAAATTTTGTACAGATGCCCCAAAAGACTTTGCATTGTTACAATGCCAGAAAAGGTGTTCCAAGGTTTCTGTTTGACCACACTGACTGCAATTACTATCAGGTCTGATCTTATTTTTAAACAGAAAGCTGTTTGTTGCTACAATATAATGGAGAATTTTGAACTGGAAAACTTGAAGTTTTTCTTCAATGATAATCTTGTATGGGAGATTCCTGATATGTTTCCAGTTTATTTCGGAATCTTTAACATTAATCAAGAGTCCTAAATTTAGCTAAAGAAGTGGGGTGTGCAAATTTTGTCTTCAGTAAAAGCTTATAGAAATCCTGGATGTCCCTTTACCAAAATCTACATTTCTTTCACAAACTGTTATGTTTGTTATGGATTTATCAGCAAGGACTAAAGCTTTCCAACAATGTTGTAAAGCATCGATAATTCCCAAGAAATTGACAAAATTATAGTTGAAATGTTATATTTTCTAACAAAATCATCATACGTCATAAAGTTTCTTTCATCATCAATAAGGTCACGGATATACATATAACACTAGCATCATCAAGTAAGTTCTTATAACAAACTGATTTATCATCAACTAAAATAAACCTATTGTTCCAAAATATACAGAATATATAATATTATAGAAACTTGACCTTTAAACCTAAGTGTTAAGGTGGTGTAATCGGCAAACCCGGAAATGGTTTGTTTCTGACTGTTCGGCTATGTAATACCTTCTATCCGACTCTGCGACCGTACAGGAGCAGCTAGCAGTGACACCGGTCTCCAGTTATGTAGATGGGTGAGACCTTTTTGTGGTTTCGGTAATAAATTTATAACAGCTCTTTTCCGTGAGTTCGGTTATATACCCTTCTTATAAGCAAAGTTAAAAGAGGCTGACAAAGCATCGCCAATTGTTTCCCAGAAAAACAAGTAAAATTCTGGTGGCAGACCATCGCTGCCGGGTGATTTATTTTTGGGAGCACGTTTTATGGCATTATGGATCTCATCCTTGGATAAAGAGGCCGTCACAGAGATGAACTTTGTCTTCATCAATTTTTGGAATATTTGCAGAATTAAAAAAAATCAAAATCGTCAGGATTTTCTTAATTGGGAGATGATGATGTATATAGGTCAGTGAAATAAGATTTTATTTCATGAAAATAGTAAATTCAGAAACACTGTCTATCATACGTCAAACACCACGTGCACAAACAACAGATGACAATAGTTGAGAAACAAGGTGCACACACCCTAACATGCAAACGATCTAGGGAGTACAATCACCTGTCATCGATATAATATAATATCTCTGAGTACAATCACCTGTCATCCATAAATTAAAACAACTTGACCTCTGGTTTCGTAGCAACCCAAGCAAAATCAGTATTGTCAACGGAGTAGAGAACAGAAGTTGTCTGACAAAATTCATCTCTTGACACTCTTCTCTACGCACTACAACTGACATTAACTAAAATGTGAAAACTCAATAATAAAAGTAATGGAGAAACCATCTCTACACGAACCCTCATTAAAGACAGTGAAATATACAACTTCTAATCCGAAGAATTCCGTATTAAATTTTGCATTGCAGGTCTTGGAAGAAAGCTCTCTACGTAGGTGGCGCCATTACGATCATCTGCTCATGCGTCATTGCTGCCTTGGCAACGTACTTTGGGCACTCAGTGGGTCGGGCTCAAGGGTATGGTATAAACGACGTACTGCATTCTAGTATAAGACCTATTGAGTTGTATTATCGACCAATATGGAACTTAAACGTGCCAAGTTTTTTGACAGCTTTATCACTGAGCAAATGATATATCAGCACGACTTTCAAAGGAGAACAAAGGATTAAATCCACAAACACATTTAATGTCAACAACGACTGAAGGACCCAGGAATTTGGGAATGCTTCTTGAAATACCGATCAGCACACGACGCTAACTAATTCCCCACAGACTATACCGACAACAATTGCAATAGTAGCAACCACTACAGAACTGACATTTCCTGAAGTTGTCTGCCCAAAAAGTGTCGAATAAATCAGTTGAGAAGTGCAATAAACATGACGTTTTGTTTTGTCAAATCTTCACAAGTGGCATTTTACATCGTAGTTCGGCTCTTAAAACGAGATCGTTGGAAACACAGGAATCTTTAATAAACGGACTGTCTTAAGTTGATAAATGTGACTGCGATTCAAAGAATTGAAACGACCAATGCATTCCCGGCTTCTATTTGCTGCTCGTTTTGACACAACTACTTGAAAATATATTTTGTCACTATATCTAATTATCTTGTTTTATCTAAATTAGTGAAATATGCTAGCAGCTGAAATACTTCTTAATAGTGATGGTTGCTATGGTGATGACAGTATCTATTATGTTTTTAATAAATTCAAAAATGTCTCTTGTTTGAATAACGGTCCTTTTTTCAAGTGACCGAGATTGATATCTTTCAGAGTCCGAGGACCCTGTTTAACTTTTCACAGTGATAACAACACATCAACAAAACGTTGTCTGAAATGAAGACATCTTCGGTCAACTTTTCACCGTCTGCCAATTTAATGCTTTAGTAAAGATTTCTCTCGTATTTCAGGCCATACAATGATAATTATATGAAACATTTTGGATCGATGTACCACGATATATTGATTGATAAATTTTGGAACTGGTGGCCAAGTTTCTTGGTTTCTCATTTTGTTGGATACTTAGTATTTGTCAATGAAGAAAGGAAATTTAAATTACGATGGGTAAGTGCTATCATGTCTTCGAAATCTCGTTTTGAAATTTGAATTTTAACACTTGGTGACCTTTCTCAAGTCGTTATTTGAACCCTGGCGTTTGCATTGTTCTATATTTTCAATAAAAACTGTACCCTGCTGACGATCCAATATGTTTTTGTAAACATCCATGTCTTCAAAGATTTCTATCAATGTTATTCTGCAAACTATCGCATTTCCAGAATCTACTATTCATTTTGTGGTCCATGCCTATTTCTGCACCAACCATGACCATTTCAAACCGCATCAACAGAAATAGGCTCAGGTTGAAATAGGCAACCTGACTGACTAGCAAACCTAATGAGATCATTATCCCAATCTTGATTTCCAAAACTTAATTTTTGCAGTACTACAACGTCATTGGCTGGACGTTTTCAACGTTGGCTGCTGTCAGTATCATATACGGCATCTGGCCCACGTATAGAGGAACACCAATGCCACAATGGGAGTCTGTTCTATACTTGACGTATTATCACACTGCATTCTGTTCAGCTATATGTTGGATAATATTCGCTTGTGTGACTGGCAACGGAGGTATGCTTGTACAGAGCTTTAGCGTTGGCAAGAGTTCTGATTATTGCAAGGCAAAATTTGTGTGATCTTCCCAAATCTTTTGTATGAAACACCGTTCTACCTCTATGACATATATATCCGACGATGAAATTATGATTTAAACCCCCCACTCCCGCCCAACAAGAAGAGTGATGTGTCATGCATATATACGTTTTCAATAGCGTGACCTTAGCACGTATAGAGTAGGAATTTGTCACGATATTGAAACAGAACTAACCCCACCCTAAACACAAATACTTTCCTTTGTCATACATTAACTTTTACTCAGTCTGTTCAGTGTCTATGCTTTAAAAGGGTTAAATGAAGAATTGTGGCAGAATGTCGTATGTGAAATGCTCTCTCCTTAAAAGAAATAAAGCAAACACCAATGAATTCTGAAAACACTCAATTTGACAAAACAAAAGCATGAACATAGAAAATTTGAACCCCGGGATGGTTATTCACTGACATTTTTCCATGGCAGCATTTACAATGACCATGTTCATGATATTTATTTAATATACTGATAGGACCCGTCAAGACGTATTTGATGGCCAAGCTTTGGATTCCTCTTGGACGGTCAGCTTTCACATCTTACCTTTGGCATAAACCGTTGATGGCAGTATTCATGTATTCGTTGAATAAGCTATTTTTCTACACGACATTCTCCTTTGTAAGTTTATCAAAAGTCACCTCTCACTTGCACATATTCTCTAAATCGAAGCAAGTATTGCATCAGTGTTCAAGTTTCCTTTCTGATCTGCATTACTTATAAAGAACACTGAAATCCCATCCATGACACTTGACACAGCCGTTACAGCGTGCCCAATATGTATTGGCAAGCCGTAAACGGGTGCAAGTGCAATTCATGGGTGCTCAGCGAAAGGCGCCAATATATCAGTCAACTGATTTTTAAGCCTCACATAACTCAACGCACATCGATAGAATATTTTTCTTCTTTTTCCCCAGATCTACCTATTTCTGGCAATGTATGTGTTCATATCTGGTGTCAGTTTAGTCTTCAATTTGTGCGTGGAAGCTCCTATTCTTGGTATTTGGGTACTCATCGAAGGAGAGTTGTACAAACGACGAGCTAGACAGTCCTGCAGAAGACAAGACCATGTCACCGAACAAGTAGACACATCTGAAGAAGAACACTAAAGCCATCCTTTTAATTGTTTTAATCAGGGCTTGTTGAAGATTGCATGTCGTCATGAATAAATAACCCTCCGTATATAGTAAATTGGTAAATTATACTGCAGCTTATCAAGGACCTATCCTCCTTCAGTCTTGCCAAAACTCTAAATTGTTATATTTGTAGTTACAAAGAGAGGAAGACGCACGAAGATGCACGTAGACTGGGTTGAACACGAAGACGTACAGAAGACTTTGGTGAACAGATAGAGAAATTGACAGCTTTGAGGAACTTTACAAAATAGAGCATAGCCGGTGTGTTTTTGCTCTGTCTGTTGTTAACACCATTGGAACTAAGTTAGGATAATTGGATATCGTATTAACGTTGATTTAATCAGCAAATGCAAGTTCATCTATTTTTCTTTCTTTTTTTTTTGCAATGCACATGTTTTCATGGCTAATTTGTAATATTTCAACTTTAAACTACAAGGTACCTATCAATTTTGATAACTTTAAACTATTTTAAGAACCAATTCTCTCAAATTGATTCCAATCGTGTTTATTGTTGTTAAATCTGAGAGTTTAATAGTAGTGTATAGCATAGCTGTGGAAACGCAGCTATCTGTTGGCGGGGTTGCGTGCGTCTTTATGTGGGTCAAAGGTCAACCCCGCCACGCGGGGTTGACCTTTGACCCACATGAAGACGCACGCAACCCCGCCAACAGATAGCTGCGTTTCCACAGCTATGTATAGCATTGCTCAGGTGTTCCTACCTACCTATATGCCTACCTACCTACCTACCTACACATACACGCACACATACACATACATACATACGTACGTACGTACGTACATACATACATACATACATACATACATACATACATACATACATACATACATACATACATACATACATACATACATGCATGCATGCATGCACGCGCACACACACACACACAAACACACACACACACACATACATACATACATACATACATACATACATACATACATACATACATACATACATACATACATACATACATACATACATACATACATACATACATACATACATACATACATACATACATACATACATACATACATACATACATACATACATACATACATACATACATATTGTACACTCTGGCTGTCTTTAGTTTAATCAATTTTGCGAACTCATTAGACTTGTAGCCGAAATATCTTAAATTACTAAAGTTTTTTTTTGCATAGAATATGCAATTTTAAAGTAATAGTTAATATAGAGAAAGATAATGATAATTCTTTACAGTGTGGTAATTCATCGCCGAAACTTTCTTCTAATCAGGTCACCAAAAATCATATAATTGGAACTCTTAACCTGTAAATTTATAAGAACTGTTCAATTTTAGCAGTCTTTGGCCAAAGTATTGTCCGTTGAACAAGATCAACCACGTCAACGTAAAATACAAATTACGGCGATTTTTAAAAAGATTATTGAAAGACGCCCTCATTAATCCCTGGTTCTCGCATTAGTGGATTTGTGTGTTCGTTCCGTTACAGGCACATGAGGTGCAACTTTGATATTATTTTCATGATTTAATATTTAAATTAAAATTTGTTCATAGAAATATTTTTACTCAGAGATGTTTACTAAAGTATAATTCTCTACTTTGTAGGACTGCATGGGGGAGTTTTCAGTTAAACAAATAACAAACGAGTGCCGCACCCAAATATGGCCGCCTCCATGCAACTACATGATAAACAGCGTAAATGGCGCACGTACACCTTTGAATATTTACAAATACGACATGGTTCAACCGACTGGAAGGACGGGAAAGGGATTCTCTCCATTTTGACAAAAAAATCTCCGTCTTTCTCCTAATATGGCAAGATTTTGAAAGTGGTGGGAAATTTAAAATGAACAATTTTTTTTTCAATTTCTTGCTTATTCTTCAGGCAAATAGTGTTGAGGCATAGTTAATGACTATATGTTCAATTTGAAGATTGCAATGAATATCTGAGGACATTGGAGGTACTTCGAGGTTTGACAAATTTCGCAGAGTTGCAGCTCATGGGCCTTTAACGCTTTGTCATTCTTCTCTTCTCCATTGAAATCGTTATCGACTGAATAAATTTACTGTATTGATAGCAAAATTGGTCTGTTAAATACAATGCAATAAGTCAATATATTGTTTTATTTTTGTTCCGTCTTCCTACGTACTTTCAAGTCATCGCTGACCACAGGTCAATCGTATCATGAAAAGGGAGTGTCTCATTCAACGTCATTGCTTCACGTAAGCGTGTAACGATTCAAATACGTACACAAATTTTATTTTTACTTTGAATTCACCAGAAGACACGCTCTTATTTTACTTCAACTTTTATGACATCGACTTACAATGTTAATATCAAGAATTTTTGGTTTTATCGAACTTTGATAAAACAGCCTGCATACCATGGTGACGACTCCTTGAAACTATTTAGTATTATAATCAGCCGTGCGAGGGCGGAGCCAAGATGAGGCTGTTTGCCAACGTGTACGAGGCTTTATCATTGTGCTTTTATAATGATAATTTATGGCACTTTACATACAAACAAATAAATCCATCGTTCAACAACGTGTTCGTCTGAACTTCCGTATAGTGACATTTCTTGTCTGACGTTATCGAACTGGTGGCGGCGTGGAATGGTCTGCTTTATGCTGTTTGTAATCTCTGCCATATTCACAGAGGTAGGTCGAACGTTTATTAGAAGTTTATTTCTCACTCAGTATCAGAAACACATTTTTCGTCGTTAGGTTCCACCTAAGTCGAAGACTTCATCAGCCAATGTTTTCATATTTGTATTTGGATGAAATGCTTTCATGAACTTCCGCCTACGTTTGCGAAGACCTCATGTAAACTGAACAAAATATTTCGGCAAATGCGTCAAATCTCGGCAAATTACGTAAAAAATCTCGGCAAATCACAACTGGTGTGATTAAAAATATCACTGACTTCCTTATTCTATCGCCAGTTTACCCTACATTTTGGCAATTCTGTTTGATAATTTTGTGCGATAAAAATTGTGTGTCTTTTCTCGGAGTCGATCATTTAGGCGTGGGTGTGATACGCGATGTCAGCGTACAAAGGTCGTAGAATCAGAGGTATATATCCTGTAACATTTATTCTGACCGAATAGTAGTGGGTTAGATCATTAATATACATTACTTTCTACTACAGGAATTATGTCAACGTTCTCGATATCTATCATTTTAAACGTAATTTAATGACATTTTGTCATTGGCTCTTTTTAGCATCTGTCAAAGTTTTCACTGATAAAATAATATCCAAGGCTTGTCCTCAAATTTATTCTGACACCTTTCAAAATGGTCACGTGGCCTGTTGTGTTTCGGTTAACGTCACATTCACCTGGAAAGAATAAATATAGAATCCGTACCGTTACAAAACTAGATATGTTCTTTTTTGTGAGAAGTAGGGAAGTAATGCCGAGTAAAGTAATTGTACGAAGTTGCTCAATTATTTATGTCCATATCGAAGACAAAAATGTGTTAGAATATCATCGTGTGTGAGTGATGGACGAATCAATATTATCAAAAACATAAATCTGAGAAGTCTTATCTATGTACGCAGTTTGTGCAGTTTGCTGGCAACGCTTTGTACCGTGTTTCCTCTGATACTCGTAGCATTCATAGGGCACCCCGAAACCCGCGATATGGAACTGTTATAGGGAAGTTGTTGGTACTGAAACTTTTCTATTTTTATCGCTTTGTTTATTTTAAGTGTGAACTCCTCGTGTCCAGTTTAACAATCACAGGCAAGAATCGTACGATAGTAGATTTTCAAGACTTCATAGGGCCAACTTGACAAGAGGAAAGCGAGAAAAGAGCACAGTTGAGTAAGATAAGGTACGGTGTCAATCCAATAACTGATATATCGCACAGATTGCAGACAGAAATAGTGCCAAAGGCATGGTTTGTACGCTTCATATGCATCTTCATGTTCTCCGAGTGATTGATTGTCGATCATTGAGATGAACTGACACTAGTTCATTCAGCGAATTCACTGCCGCACTGTCAGAGAGAGAGAGAGAGAGAGAGAGAGAGAGAGAGAGAGAGAGAGAGAGAGAGAGAGACTCAGGATAATCTCTTTCTAGTGTCATTTCTAAATTGCCCAGCCAAGATTTTTCTTTGCCAACGCCGGGTAGAAGTGACCTTATCTCGTTTCACTGTATTTCTGTCACGCCGTGTCGTTCTACAATTACTGTATCAATGGATTTAGCAAAACGAGTTTGCAATCCCTTTCGTAGTAACTGAAACCGTTATGCATGTTTATTGAACCATTACTTCCTGTGTTGTCAGACCATATTTTTAAGGGCAGCAAAAGCGGGAGAAGAATATTAGATATATTAAACTCCTCCTCCCAGTAAAGTCTGCCATTTTTTTATTTTAGATTTTTAAACATGGCGTCACGAGGTATGTTGTCTCTAGCTATAATGGTCAACATTATCGTCATAGAAAATGTGTGACATCAAATCCTTCTTGTTAAAATTCAAGCTTAAAATAAGGTAACTACCAGGTTCAATTTCAGTTTTATGATCCTCTTTCTCCTTAATTTGTATCTGTAGGAATCAACTGTTATCCCATATACACTAGGTCAGTAACAGAGTGGAAACAGTCAGAAGTAACGGACATGGTGGGTCTGTCCTCAACAACTGTTGGTGACAGATCTGCCTCAAATCTGACCGAACCGTCGACGATGATTGTTGTTACGTCACAAGATAGAGTAACGTCATCAGTGCTGACATCATCACTCGGCACAACAACAGACTTTGGGGATGATGATGGTGATGATATAACTACGTTTATAATTGTTGGTTGTGTGGCAACCACAGTCATTGTGATTGTTGTCGTCGCCATTATTTTGATCTGCATATTTCGCCGTCGAAAATCGTCGATGACGACAGCCGAAACGGAAACGGAGCCTGCTGTCGGTGAAACGGGTTTTCAAGAGGGATACTACAAAAATGTTTCCAAAGACGGGAATGTTGAGGAACAGGGCGACGGGGATTCATGGAAAGACGAAAAGGGGGACGCTGAGTCAGACAGTGATGCGTCTTACGAAAATGTTGACCCCAACAATCAGGACAACGAGATTGAAAGCGAAGACAGAGCTGGTATGACTTACGAAAATTTTGATCAAAAGAAAGAGAACGGTAGCCTTGGAAATGAACTTGAAGATGGCAAGTCGTACGTAAACTTGAATTGTGAAATTACTAATCATGAGCTTGACAAAGAACATACAGTCGCTACATCGTATGAACCTGTAGAACTTAACCGTTATAATCACAAGTACATTTCGGTCGCTAAACATACTAAAAAGCCAGAGACTACTGTCAACGAATGTGAGGGCGACAATCGCCATCAGCAAGGACGCAAAGCTCTCTTACCTCCCAATAAACGTAACAAAGCCACAAAGAATATGGAAGTACCGACACTGCAGTACGAATCGGTTGTTTTAGATGATGAACAAGTTTCACATGTCGACGTTATTTTGAAAAATCCTATGATTGGACACAGCTATGCGAACGCAGGGCATGAGCGTTGGAAGGCAAGCCCCAAAGTGCCGCCAAAACTACCAAAAAAATAACCTGCCGCGCGTTGCCATGACATTAGAATTATATGTGTACGAAAGACTAGATTATTTACATGTGACGTAAACGCGAATAGCTGAGATGTAAGATGAGAGAGATAAGAGATGAAAACAAAACACTGACAATCCGCAATGTGGGCTGTTTGGGTTCAAAACACAAAATTACCTTCAGATGGCTAAATACGATGCGTCTTTAGCATTTGTATGTATTACATTAAGGGCAAAGTTCAGGAAAGAAAAAAACGATTAAAATATTAAACATTAAATTAAACATTTGTTATGGAGTTGAAGGGAGCTTGATAAAAAACTTGAAAACGATAAAATGTATTACTTCATGTTATTCGGACACATTTACATTTGCTTTGAATAATTCACAGTTCATCCTTTACAGTTTATTCTTTGGATAATTCACAGTTTATCTCATAAATACAGTTTGTACGTCTGTAACGCTACTCAAGACAAACGAAAACAGTTTTTGTTATTTTTTCTTTTCAGAACAAATTTACATCCTTGAAAAGCGGAACTGTTTTGAAAGATTTACTGCATTAAGGACAGTTTAGTTCCATAATATGTTTTTAGTTGTCAGTTCCGTGTATGGACGTCAGTTGTAGGCTTGCTTGCTTTACTGTAAGGTCCCATATTCAGGCTCGGGTTCAGTTGTCGACATATCCCTTGTATTATGTAAAATGTACATTGCTATTATTGGCAATGGATCCAAGTCCAGAATTAAATGTAGAATCTAACATCATATAGTCATGGGGTCAATACGTGTCATAGCAAATCTTAGCGTAGAGCTTAGCTGAGACAAGAGACAAGAGGAACTAACATTCCTACCTGCTGTCTCTATTGTGATTGTTTTTTGCATTTATGACGAGACTTAACCCTTTGAGTGCTGTATTTTTTCCCACCAAAATTTTAGTGCAACATTTTACAATTTTTATGAATTTTTTTGTAATTTTTTGATTATTTTGGACCAAACGGACATCACATTTCATTAGGTACAAGTTTTCATCAAAATTTTGGCAAAAATCTGAAAAGAATTGACTAGGGCACATGTCATAAAGGCAAGAAAAGTTTACTTTGGCGCTCAAAGGGTTAACATTTATGACGAGACTAACATTTATGACGAGACTAACATTTATGACGAGACTGAACGAGACTGAAAAGTGCAAAAAAGCAGTACAATTCTTTCAACCCATTCAAAATACACAGCAAATTTCGAAAAGCAAAAATTTATATATTTTATTCCAACTACCTCTTCCCAAGATGCAATTTCCAATCCATAAATTAGGTCTCCAGACAAAAGCAGCCACACGAGTTATTAAAGAAGAGAGTGGGAACATTTTGTTACGGGCGTCACCAGTACAGAGTATCTTGAGCAGTGTAGAACACACCGTAGACCTATGACCTGTCTTATTCAAAAACTCGTAAGATATTGTTTACACGATATAAGTCTCTTGTTCACTTTTGTCGAATAAAACCACTGGTAACCTGGGACCAATCAGTGTCTCTGTCTTGGAAATCTTTCGATATAATGGTTAGGATCTATTACCTAGGAAACGACAGACTCTTGTCATGGCAATTACAGTCTACGATTTAAGATCGACATAATTATTTGTTCGACTTCAGGGACACAGTCGGTACTTTCTCAGTTTTGTATCACTTGGTAAGTTGTATTTGTCGCCATCTTGAAATATGCTCAAAGAGTAGTCGACAAAACTTGGCAATGGACACCCCTTACTAACACAGCAAATCCACAAATTAGTTTCTGGTATCCATGGAAAACAGAACTTACTCAACTAATGGATTCTCGAAGTTCTGTATGGTTGATTTGAGAGCGAAATTCTTCAAACCATGTAACAGTATAGCTTCGACCCTTCGTTTCATAGCTTTCGACGTTTTAGTAGATAAACGTTAACAAAGAGGTCTTCTCGTAGCAGACGTCTGTCAACTTTGAAATCTGACCAAGAAAGGTTTTTAAGGCCTTTCAAAGGTAGGCGGGGCCAGAAAAGTATATGCTTGTGAATTCTTTAAGACACTCTTTCAACGTGAACCTACACACACCCTCACCATGTTTGTCCCGCATTCAGTTGCACGAAACATCGGGCACCACCCCTGGTGGTACTCCCATAGAAATATGGCCGGGTATATAGCGCCTGAATCGGCAACCCTTTCACGAAAACAATCCCTAAATTGACTTTCATTCAAAAACCCTAGAAGTGGGTCAGTTACAAAGGCAATGTCTCAATAGGAAAATGTTCACATGCCGTAGAGTAATGGTTAAAATTCCCTTAATTTGTCAAGAAACCCTAAACAATAGTTCATATTTTTGCATGGAAGTTTATCTGTGTCGGAAGCTCATTATTGACTTGATTAAAACTTTTGATCTCAACACACTAGTCTTTTGTCACTGAAATTTTGGTTTCGGGTTATCCTGCTGATGAATGTCACAGTGTTTCGGGTAATCCTGCAGATGAATGCCATAGTGTTTCAGGTTATCCTGCTGATGAATGTCATAGTGTTTCGGGTTATCCTGCTGATGAATGTCATAGTGTTTCGGGTTATCCTGCTGATGAATGCCATAGTGTTTCAGGTTATCCTGCTGATGAATGTCATGGTGTTTCAGGTTATCCTGCTGATGAATGTCATAGTGTTTCGGGTTATCCTGCTGATGAATGTCATAGTGTTTCGGGTTATCCTGCTGATGAATGTCATAGTGTTTCAGGTTATCCTGCTGGTGAATGTCATAGTGTTTCGGGTTATCCTGCTGATGAATGTCATAGTGTTTCGGGTTATCCTGCTGATGAATGTCATAGTGTTTCAGGTTATCCTGTTGGTGCGTGGTGTTTCAGGTTATCCTGCTGATGAATGTCATAGTGTTTCGGGTTATCCTGCTGATGAATGTCATAGTGTTTCGGGTTATCCTGCTGATGAATGTCATGGTGTTTCAGGTTATCCTGCTGATGAATGTCTAAGTGTTTCAGGTTATCCTGCTGGTGAATGTCATAGTGTTTCGGGTTATCCTGCTGATGAATGCCATAGTGTAAAATTAATGCAACCAATAATTTCAGTGACAAAAAGTAGTTTGTTGAAATCAAAAGTTTAATTGAGAGTAATGGTTCATATTTTGGAATATTCATGAATAGATATTCTCAGGCTAATTTGAAGCCTATTGGTGGCTGTGATTTGTTCAAACCCTAGCGTGGCACTGCCAGGTATGCAATGTCTTGAACCCTGTACACACATGCATTACAATTCAAATTGATTGATGTGTATATAAATAACAAAAGAAAGGAAAGGCGGAGTCAACCTTTGATGCAAATTGACGTGTTTTTCTAACAAGCAAGATGTACGTCTACTATTAATCGTAAAGTGTAAGTTTAGGGCAGAGCAGACTCTGATAGACGACATCGTCGTTATGATGATGATTGAAGATAATACAATAGTCATGCCTTCATTTTTTAAATTTTATAATTAGACGTTATGTATTTTGTTATTTTCCATGGACTTTGTAGTGAAACATTAATAATAACAACATTTAGGAATCATTCTGACTTGATGGCAGACGTGCCAGAAGGTCAAAGCGGTAACTCTCTCAAATTTTGAAACGTAAAAAATACAACAGTAAAATTCAAATAAGTCTTATCTGTTTACATTTAATCAAGACAGAAAAAACCTTCATTACGTTTGGTGGGAAAGATATGACAGGAATGGGTTGCATTGTAGCACATGTGTGACACTCCTCACCTCTGTCGTAGGGGGCGTAATTTCATACTCCCTAAATGCGACCATCCAAAACTATGTCAGTACTTATAATTATACATTGAATATTTTTTCGCAGACAGGCGCATAATGTAAAGTAAAATGATATCAAGCTTGAGGAGGAAGTGGAATAGTTACCGTAATTTTTCTAAGTTCTTTCGATATTTCTGGCATGAAAACTGGTTGAGACGAAAAGGTTTGGTTTGAAGAAAAAATTTGGCACATTTACTACCGTACCGACAGAAATGAACCTTAAGAATGAACATAACCATCGAGACCACCAATATCTCCCTATTAGAACACTTAACACGGAATTTAAAGGTCATTTGAAGAAGCTCGAATTCTCCATTAATGAATAAATACCAACAAAAATACAAAATTTATAGTATACTTCTTCTGATTGTGAAAATTCTAAGCAGATCCAAGCAGGGCCAGCTATTCTACGTCCAAACATGGAAGTACCACAAGATCCAAATAAAATTCAATTTTATCACTTCAATTCGCCGTACAGATATGTTAAACTTAGAAATTATATTCGAATGGCCACTCAAAATGTCTTGATAAAAACTTCAACCGCGGGTTTATGAATACATTGTTCCTTAATGTTTCTATGATATTTAATTTACGGCTTTCATGAGCAGAGGTGCTACAATCATTTGAGTCAAAGTGATTTGAATCTATAGCTGTACTCACTTTGCATCGCTACGGAAAAAGTAGTATTTATTAGTTTTCAAAGTTTTATGACGATATAAATTAGAAAAAAAAACATAGAAACCCATTTTCGTTATAAATGTTTTTAAAAATGTACAACATGCTGAAAAGTGACCACGATATTTCTTTCACTTGACCTGTTCAAATGTGAAAATGTTTCAACAAATCGTGAGTCGTGAGTTGCATATTTTATTCTGAATAAAACACACAACTACGATCGATTCTGAAGTTTGCAAAGTCGATGTTGAACCAAAAAGCTATCATTGAATTCCTACCAAACTATTTTACTCGCTACTATCTGGCGCAAGATGGCGCTGCTTTGATCACAAAACTGTTCCCATATGACGTTTGTATAAAAAATAAAAAGTTATTTTCTTTGAAAGAGATAAATTTTTGCGCCAAAATGTCGCTGAAATAATTACTATAGGCCTATCTAAAATTTTTACAAAGTTTCAAATAGAGACCAAATGTCCAGGAGCCACAATAAAAAATGTGCAACATGAATAAACATTAATTTACAAGTTTGAAAATGTTCACGCTACTGCGCGGATCGAAATTAATGCTTTTAAAAGCTCTGATAATACAGTTTCATAGAACGAATGCTGTGTTTATTTATATGTATTGTTATGCAAAGGTCGTCAACCAAAACCTACTTGTATCTTTTCAGAATTAAACTTTTTCTTAAATCTCAGTTTCCTTGGTGTCAGGCCTAATTCTTCTCTCCCACATTTCTCTATAAAGCGGTCTACAAGACTCAATGCTCGTTTTGACAATAGGTGGCAACTTGACTTGATTGACTACGCCAACAGACGACAGGTTAAAGTCAAAGCAGGTGCTCTTCAAGGCGTCTTCGTACATAAACGTTGCGTCTTGCAGCGGTTCTGGCCAAGACTCCACTTTTTCGGCGCCACTGTTCCACGTCATCATGCTCTCTGAGTATTTAATGCCCACTGCGTAGCAGTATTTCCGTAGAATCTGACTCGGAAACCGAACGAGGTCGTCGGAGTCAATTATAATTGGTTGCTTTCCGCTTACTTTCTCCACATGCTTGTAGAGTTCATAAAGTTCGTCTACTCCAGACATTTGCACCGTTCTCTCGTCTGGTCGGCGTGATTCGGTACCGCTGAAAACTTTATACAGAGATGCGATGGATTTTTCCGGGTTTCTAATCAAGAAAGTATGGACAAAACCATTGGGTAATAGATTATAATTGCCTTGCAGCGTGAATGCCATCTCTTTGGCAAACACAACTGATTTATCCGGGTCACATCTCTCAAAGTTTGACTGGACTTCGTTGTAACCGAATTCAGGCAGCCCTTCCTCCTCGTCGCCATCGTCATCTCCGAAAAGATACGCAGCGTAGAAGTTTTCGTGATAGACAGCGGTATCCTTCTGCGTTGCCATGGCAAACTCCATGGTCAAAGAACGTGTACGTGGGTATGTCCAAAGTGCCACACGGGTTGGTCTCTCATCGATGTCATTAACGCTTGCCATCTTCTTTTTGTCTTAGCTGCACTTGCCTAGACAGTAAAAATGGAGGAAATACAATCAATGTGAAAGTAAGTACTAATGTAGGGAGCCAACACAACGATGACGTCACACCGAAATGAGTATCCATTCAAAGCATAGATCACCCACAGTCTGGTAAGCACAAAATTGACATAATGGGGTCAAACTTTAATTTAGGGTTTAAGAGGCCGACCAAACCGTAACTGAAGGAGCAAGGGTTTCTCGTCACCTTGTTTTTCAACGTTTTTGTGCGTTGTTTTCTCTCTTTCGTCTCCTTTCCTTGTTTCTTGGGCGTCTTTGGTTCCCAAAGTCCACACTTTGTGTCGGGTTCCCAATGTCTATACTTTGTGTTGGGTTCCCAATGCCCATACTTTGTTTGGGTTCCCAAAGCCAATACTTTGTGTCGGGTTCCCGATGCCCATACTTTGTATCGGGTTCCCAATGCCCGTACTTTGTGTCGGGTTCCCAATGCCCATACTTTGTGTCGGTTTCCCAAAGCCCATACTTTGTGTCGGGCTCTCAATGCCCATACTTTGTGTCGGGCTGCCGATGCCTATACTTTGTGTTGGGTTCCCAATGCCCTACTTTGCGTTGGGTTCCCAATGCCGAAACTCTTGGTTGGGTTCCCAATACCCCTACTTTGGGTTGGGTTCCCAATGCCCATACTTGTATCGGGTTCCCAATGCCCATACTCTGGGTTGGGTTCCCAATGCCCACACTTTGTGTCGGGTTCCCGATACCCATACTTTGGGTTGGGTTCCAAATGCCCATACTTTGTGTCTGGTTCCCAATACCCATACTTTGGGTTGTGTTCCAAATGCCCATACTTTGTGTCTGGTTCCCAATACCCATACTTTGGGTTGGGTTCCAAATGCCCATACTCTGGGTTGGGTTCCCAATGCCCATACTTTGGATTGGGTTCCCAATGCCCATACTTGTATCGGGTTCCCAATACCCATGCTTTGGGTTGGGTTCCAAATGCCCATACTTTGTGTCTGGTTCCCAATACCCATACTTTGGGTTGGGTTCCCAATGCCCATACTTTGTGTCGGGTTCCCGATACCCATACTTTGGGTTGGGTTCCAAATGCCCATACTTTGTGTCTGGTTCCCAATACCCATACTTTGGGTTGTGTTCCGAATGCCCATACTTTGTGTCGGGTTCCCAATACCCATACTTTGGGTTGGGTTCCAAATGCCCATACTCTGGGCACAGGCGACCCAATAGGTTCTGACTTTTTCACACTGTTTTCTCTATCATTTTCTCTTCTTTCTTCATGCTCTGAATGATCGGAATAAATAAAATAAATGGTTTATATAACCTAACCTAGCCTCTGTGACTCTTTATTTATTTTACACTCCATTACAAGGATGTATATCTCTCATACACACATGCTGTAATTAATTAGTCAACACAACTAATTATGCTAATCCGTGGACTTATCAGGGATTTTACGGGTTGGTCAACATCGCGAAAGATAGGAATGGTTACATAACATCACTATCTTTCCGATATTGACCAACCTCTGATAAGTCCACGGATTAGCATAATTAGTTGTGTTGACTAATTAATTACAGCATGTGTGTATGAGAGATATACGTCCTTGTAATGGAGTGTAAAATAAATAAAGAGTCACAGAGGCTAGGTTAGGTTATATAAACCATTTATTTTATTTATTCCGATCATTCAGAGCATGAAGAAAGAAGAGAAAATGATAGAGAAAACAGTGTGAAAAACTCAGAACCTATTGGGTCGCCTGTGCTCTGGGTTGGGTTCCAAATGCCCATACTTTGGGTTGGGTTCCCAATGCCCATATTGTATCGGGTTCCCAATACCCATACTTTGTATCGGGTTCCCAATGCCCATACTCTGGGTTGGGTTCCCAATGCCCATACTTGGATTGGGTTCCCAAATGTTCCCTGTTCATACTTTGTTTTGGCTCCTAAAATATTAAAATTTCGGGTTTTCTCAATTTATAGTGCTCATGGAAATATGAATGAAGTGAAAATGAACCTCGGCTCCTGTTTTATAATGTTGCCATTGGAAGGTTTAACACTCAGGAAAATATTGCCTACTTAGAAGACCTATAGGTCATATCAACGAGGTAGTAGGTCTATAGTCTTATTGACATTATTCCTGCATGGTTATTGTCTCCAGAAAGAAATGAACCCTTTCAGGGTTGAATGACACCTGATTTTATATCTCACACCACAACTTTGTGCTTGACATTTCTTGAATAAGACTCTGTTGTAATCTGATAATATGTATAGTATTTTTGTATATTTGTGTAGATATTCTACGTATGTATATTAGATTACAAGTTAAAAAGTCATTAGAAAGGACAAAATGCCACCCTCTCCTGAAGGTCACGTAGTTGACCACGGTAATGATAGATTTGATATGCATAGAGCCACATGCGGCGTGGTCATTGACCACCTGTTGCACGCACAACATTTAGTAGTCGTACGATATGGCCAGATATTTTTACCACAACCTTGTAATATGCACATCGATAAATGAAAAATCCTTGGGAAGTTAAAAGGATGGGTCAGGTCCTAATTAAAGGGGTCATATTGTGCTCGACCCTTGTGAAAATTTGACAAGTTGTGGAGTTGACCCCTAATAGGCTAACTCTATTCATGAACGCTTCCCTTGTTTCAAAGTATTTCAAAGAGCTTTTGTAAGTAGGTTACATAACATCCAGAAAGGTATGGCATACCTTAACTGTCTTTTTGTCTAAATAAACAATTCTAAGCCATGCCCATAGCCACGTTCGGCTCCTATACCTTGCAAAATACACACAAACCTGCAGTGTTCATCATCACGCAGTTTACGGTGGGACAGTGCATACACAAATGACATTTCTGGTCGCGCCACACTGAGAAATTCTATAACCGTTGTGCTGTGTTACCACATAACATGGAGGTATAATATCCGTCTATAAGCTTACCTCCATGTACGCACTGACTGCAAACACACTGACTGCATATATACGTCCCGCCGATGGAGGGACCATTCATATTAATGCCTGGTCTGGAAGAAATGCTTGCTTCGTAAAATTAATACCTTTAGGCGAACACCAGCTATTATACTGAGCAGTTCATTTATTATTATGCTGACTTTTCACTGGTAGATTTTTAATATATAAATATTCTTAACTCAATGCGCATGCGTTGTGTTGTAAAACTTCAAAATCGTAGGGTGTTTGTAGATGTATCTCAACACACATCACAGTATTAATATGTTAGGCACGTGTTGGTCGACAGAATGCAATGATAAATCACGCACCAAGAGACAACAGTGATGTCCTTTTATGCTTAGTGCCATCATTCCAATGCTGTATAATGGAAACAGCAATGTAGATATCCATATGAAACATGCAGTAAATTATGTAACCATATCTAGAACAGCGGCTGCGATTCAATTATGGAGGGAGCTCACATAGTACCGAAATGATTAATGATTGGGTACGTACATATATGGGGATGTTTTTGAAACCACAGTCACTCCACCTACCGTAACGCGTGCTCAATGATTAAAACTAGTGGGGGAAGGGGAGGGCACCGATCGTAAAGTGTCCCTTTTGTTAGGCCGAGGTCATGTCGTGCATTTGAGCACTAGTCAAATCGTAATTATTGTTCACTGGAATTCATTGAATGGGAGGGTCATTGGCATAATCATCTCCGTGTACATTCACATATCGTTCGTTATTGCTCATTTGGGCGTGCTACTCGAGCGTGCAGCGACGCCACCTACAGCCGCAAGATATTTCGAGCACCTCTCCTGTCAAATCAGCCTATGCAATTCAAGGTTTTTTGAACAGTAAATCACCAACAGATGCTGTTAATGTGTTGAAGAACTCACGACGAACCGACTCAAACGTCCACCAAACACAGTATAAAGATTGTTTACTGCACAACCTATTCGGCTACGTTGATTCGATCAAGGCGTCACCCACCGTCACTATTATAACACGAAAGATAGCCGGGCCACTGCTGACATATAAATGTTCGCAAAGCGGCTCCTGCACTCCCACTAGACTTCGAAAGAACTCACCTGATTTGTCGGCCGCAAAATCGACAGCAGATCTCTGACAGTTGTCGACCTAATAGAGCGTCGTATGTTCGTCGAACGAGGTCGCGTTCGTCTAACTATATATAGAGGGCAGTAGCGTATGTACCAATGCAAAGGCCTTGCATATCTTTTAGACCGTGGAATGCAAAACAGGCTGGGGGAAACGTTGACGATATTTTAACGATCGTGTGCTGCAGGTATATATATGCAAATCATATTCAGGACCCCTCAGGTGTAACGAACAGAATTCAGTTTTACCTTTGTAAAACGTAACATGAAGAAGCTCGACAACATGGAACAAAGGTATCCTTCCATACTTCACTAGTCAGGGTGCCTGTAGTTCGACAACATATACCAATTATGGCAAAATCGGGATTACTCCAATATTATATTATCTAATATTAAATCATAAGATTTTAAGCTTGACAACTCGTTATACGTTTTTAAACTATTGCAAAGACGTGGGAGGCGGTAACTTATATGTCGGGTCACGCGGGTTCACCTTAAATATGCTAGGACTGTGAGATGAAAACGAGGCAAGTGGTGGTTCGGCGACCCCGATCAGAACATAGTATGCATTACATTGGACATATAGGATTGTATTCGAACACTTAGATTGAGTCGGTGTGTACAGAAACGAGATGTGTAAATATTTTGTTGCTGCGGCTACTGACACGCTACAAGAGACAATTCTTTTCCTATGTGTTCCAAAAATTGCTTCAGTGATTTTCGAAGTAATTTTGCTGCAATGGTGATTTACGAAGTTAGTTTCGGTTTTCCTTATTATCGTTTAATTCAGTTTTCAAGTAATAGTATTTTTAAAATTTAACACAAACCCTAGAAAAAGTGTTCCCCAGATGCTCAGAGTTTACCGTAACTTGTATGTATGTATGTATGTATGTATGTATGTATGTATGTATGTATGTATGTATGTATGTATGTATGTATGTATGTATGTATGTATGTATGTATGTATGTATGTATGTATGTATGTATGTATGTATGTATGTATGTATGTATGTATGTATGTATGTATGCATGCATGCATGCATGCATGCATGTATGCATGTATGTATATATATATATATATATATATATATATATATATATATATATATATATATATACATACATACATATATATAAAGTTACGACTGGAATTAATAGTAATACACACACGCGCGCACACACATACATATATTTTGACTTGGAATATAAAGCGATTTACATTTGAAAGATAACATGCAACAAGCCCATGCATGCACTGAAAGATGGGGACTAAAATTTTAACCACTATTCACTGTGTCACTGGTAACCAATGCAACAGGTACAGAACAGGAGTGATATGGAGAGTGATTTGTGAACGAGTTACAATTCTTGCAGCTATGTTCTGAATACATTAAATATTTTGATTCTCCGGTACAACAGAAAGTTACAATTATCGATACAAGATGTAATAAAAGCATGAACCATTCATTCTGTGTCAGATCTTGTGTCAGATCTCGATAGCGAACGGGAACCTTACTATCGATCGCAAACTCAGATTCCTGTAACGATTCTGTCTGACGGGTGGCCCGAAGGAACAAAATTACAGAGTCAGTTTTATCTTCTTTTTAAATCTCAAGGAGGTTAGCAGAAATCTCAAATCTGACATCAGAAATGCAATTTCCAATATTTGAAATCATTCTAGTGGTGTTTTCCTGGTGAAAGACATAAATTGTAGAATCATCATAAAAACTATGAAGACATCCATTATTAGCAAGCTTTCCCTACGGAACAGAATATAACTTAAAAGAACGGGACCTAACACCGATCTCTGAGGTACCCCAGTATCAAGTGGACAAAAAGACGATTCAAGAGAATTTATACGAACACGCTGACTTTGAGTTGAAAGATCTGACTTGACTTGAGTGCACAACCAGAAAGACCAACGATATTCAACGATCGACGAGTAGAATATTGTATAGTTGACAGTGTCAAACCTGCATAAGATTAAGTAAAAACCAGAAGACATTATACTTTTGATCTAAAGCAAGTAAAATAGTATCTGCAAATATATTTAAAGAGCGGTTTCAGTTCTGTCTTTTGCACTGTTTCATCTAATGAATGATTTACAGTATAGGTAGTAGTCTATCAGCAGCAATACATTCTAAAATCGATAACAATGACAAAATTTAAGCCGGACGGAAATTTAAAGTTGTTAGACTCGTGATATACAAAATAATAAGTTTAAATTGCGGTTTAACGAAAGCTAGCTAAAATTTGTCAGGCGGAAGTCAGCAGAGAGTCGTTGAAAATCTGGTAAAATAGCTTTTACAACACAATGTTTCCTACAGATCTTAAAAACACATAAAATTATACACACACACACGCACACATAATACACTTATTGTGCGTTTTATACTGTCCGCCATTTTGATTCGTAAGAGTCAGTCGTAAAACCTTTGACATGTAAATCTTAAACAGTCTTTTCATACAAGCAAAACGTCATATTTGCTTTCCTCTCATCTACAATAAATTAATGCCAAATTGCTATCCCACAATGCAATCGTTTTTCTATTAACATATGCGTGTTCTACAGCAGAACGCTAGGGTTGTGATCATATATTTTTCCAAGCATATGACGCGGAAGTACTTACAATGGAACACAAGTTGAAAACTACAGTTGGCCGTATGATAAGACTTGACGTTGGAGGCAAGCTCTACACAACCTCTCTGACGACGTTAACACGCTACCCAGACTCCATGCTGGGAGCTATGTTCAGTGGGCGCGTACCGGTCCAGACTGACGACAGGGGAACCTACTTGATCGACAGAGACGGGGAAATTTTCCGCCACATTCTCAATTTTCTCAGACTGTCAGAGCTCTGTCTGCCTGACGATTTCAAAGATTATAAGCTGCTGATCAGAGAAGCGGACTTCTATCAGCTTGACGACTTAAAACAAGCGGTGAAAAAGGAACACAGAAGAAGGGAAGCTGAAATTCAGCCAGACGGTGCACAGTTCGTAGAACTTGTTCACAATCAACGTGATGAGTACTGCCACGATTGGGATTTTATGATATACGCACATGCAGACGTGATAAAAGCTATGCCAACGCTAATGTCTCATCTCCGCCTTGCCAAAGATTCACCGATAAATACACCGGAATGGGAGAAGTATTGCGCAATTTATGGCGTGCAGTTCCAACAAATAATTCCCAATCCTCAACACAGAGACCCGATCAGTGACATTGGTGTGTTGCCAATACTAAATGACATCAAAAGGCTTGGATTTGAACTCATCAGTACCGCGTCAGGAACATTTTACACAGGTAATTCAAATGTACTCCGATTCGCAAACCGAGATCGATGGACGTTCAGCAAGGTACCAAGATGATCATGAAAACGCTACAGGCATATAAAGCCGAGGAGAGACCTTCGTATAACCATTAGAGATAATGTCTGGCATATCTATGATCTGTAGAAAACTGCTGTATGGTTTCATAAATTCTGAAAAGTAAGCTAAGCTGAACATACTTTTAGATACACAACTTTGTAAGTTTTTTCCAGCAATGAATCAATCCATGTGGAATTCAGCAAAGAAGAGTTGACAGTATACTTGTTGTACCTTGTCTAACACCAGATATGAACTGTAAATGCTCACGTGTGTTCATATACATTGCATATGTGTGTTAATTTAAACTTCTGATATTTGTTTGTAACTTTTTGTCCCGGGCTTTTTGTAGATGTAATAATCAACATCATGGACATATTCATGATAGATGACTTGGAAAGGACAACTATAGGGTGGCGGATCGACGCAAAACTAATATGACTGGTCCCAGTCGCCATGAGCTCATTGTACAGCCTGAGTTGCTTTGGTAGAGCGCCCTCAACAGCAGATGTAGTAATGACATTTTATTTACTGACAACAAAAGCCCACATCAAATTAATTTCAGTTATTCCAATTAAGCAATCATGTATCAATTGCGTACATTGATTAAACAGTTATTGCCATTGCACTGTTGGGTGCCTAAACAATTTCGCTTCACTCAGATCACTGATTTTGAAGTTATTGTAAGTTTTATTAAATTATTAATTATGGAAATGATACTTAATTAAGAACAAATAATTTTGTTGAAAAGTCATGATACTGTAAGCCTGGTACAGCAGTGGACACAGTATATCCCGGTGAAATGGACAACCTGAAGCTCAAAAAATAAATAATGCTACTTGTTTCAAATTACAATACTGGGTATGTAACACTTCAGCACTGAAAAGTGTGAGTTAAAATAAAATTTTAATCAAATCAGTGCATCAATGAAATGAAATGTTACGAATTCAACTATGAAAATGTCGTGACCAGAAGGTATGCCAAAATATGAAAGATATTTTAAATGAAAATAAGGCGCCCATAGGGCACGCCGACATTGAATGATATTATAAAAATGGTGTGCCCCGAAGGCACGCTTAAAATTAAAAATGTTACTTACAAAAGAAGGAAAAGGCAAAAACAGACTATCTGGATGTATTATTTTCACTACATGCCTGCTGGCAATCTTTCTTATTTTTTTCTGCCTTCCTTGGGTCGAATCTTTCCCCCCGAAATTTTTTACGATGCCCCCCCCCCCCCCGACCCCAAGGTTATCAAATGGTCCACCCGTTCCAGGAGCTACCATGCATATTCTTGACCGCGGAGTGACGTCACTTTCACCTCACGCACGCGAGTGAGGTGAAATGGGATTTGACTGTACAGGACAGTGAACAATGCAGAAATTATGTGACAAAGTACAGAACTTAGTGTTTATCATTGACATAATGTTGAAACTTTGAATACTGTTGTAAATGTTGAAAAATCCACACTTCAATATTTGTTCTCACGGCAGTGTGACGCAAAAATGACGTAAAAATCCGCAAGTTCCCGGATGTCCGCGGTCAAGAATACTTCCGACTTGGCTCTGCAAACGAGATCAAATCCGAAACCTAATTTGAAACCGAATCTATCTTCCGTACGTTTCCGTATTCTAAATTCAGATTCGTACTCACATTATCGTGATTGATAATAATAATGATCGCCTATCGCCTTAGTGTTGCCTATGCGACACACGAGCATGTAAGCATGTAAATTCCCAGTGATGTGTCAGTTATACTGTATAAAAACAAAGAGTGACCAGAATTTTTTTTATTTTTACCTGTTAGGTAGCGAATCTGAAAATAGCATCTGCACCGTATGCTAACTTAATTCTTGTTTCAAAAATGGCCAACCTTTACCATGCGCTCGTGGTCATTGGACTCCTTCTTCTTGCACATGCCGCATATTCAGCGACACAACGTAAGTAAAACACACCAAGACATTGGCCCTAGGTGCCTGGAAAGTTCAGTATCCAGTAACGTATTTTCTACGCATACCACATTGGACGGTGGAGAGTCCCCGCTAGTACTAGTAGTACTAGTAGTACAGTCTATGATCTATGGGCTTGATTGCTGCGAAAACGAGCCCTGCCACTCCTTGACGTGTTCTGCTACCACTCCAATGACCAAGCTACCCGAGTGGCAGAGGCTACGGATTCGCAGCAATGGGCTTGAGAGGCTCGTGTTTATGTCGCGAGTGTTCGGAATATCTTTTGTCTATCATTTATACCAAGTTTGCACATGTAATATTTGAAATGTTTAGACATTGTACATATCATGTCGGCATTACATGTAAGCATGGAGGTAGATGCGAGAACTTCTAGAAGTAGCAAGTATAGTAGTTCTACGTTGTCATGCAGCAGTAGTAGTAGCCCGTAGTTCCCGGCGTTATACGGCCTGTGGTGGAGGCCGTATAATGCCGGGAACACACAGACCTGTACGCAGGGCTACAGCTGTAGTTAAGTACTATTCGGCGAGGGCATCATCAATATTCCGGTCATGAGCACCATCCCTATAGCCTTGTGTACCGTGCTGTGTTCCTGGCGTTATTCGGCCGCCCAACACAGCCCTTTTGACTCTCATAGGAAAATCCGGCGGACGCGGTCTCGATTCGGACCTCGCACGAAAAACTACCTTTTCTAACTATTTTCGGCTGAAATCAACACGATTCCTCTCTATGCCTATCCGAATAACTCAATCGCTCACAGACTGCAAAAAATTGCTCTCGTGAAACCCGTTAGTTTACCAGCGATTCACGGTCAAGGGTCCAGTTGCCGGCCATTTGCAAGATATGACTTTTACATCACATATTGATTTTACTGTTTTATTTTTAACAGACAGAACCTATCTGAGACTAACGGAGCAAGAGTTCACAAGTTTACCAGCAGATGTAAGCATACATAGTAGATTTATTAAATATTTTACTTTTAAGTTTATGGAAATATAATGTAAATTTTTCTTGTGTTGTAGATTTCAAGGTACAATCGTAACTCTCACACCATTATGCTTGTATCTGAGTCAGCCAGCTCACAGTACTGTAGATTTCCCAGAATTCATTATGCTTTGTATCCTCGAACATACCTGAGTGAAGTCTACCATATCTCCCATGTGTAGACAAATTCACAGACTATTTATCAAAATTTTGAAAACGTACTTTTGTGCACACCATTCTTCTAAATTCGCAATTTAAATAATTTGGAAAATTATGCATAATTGAGAGAGGAGATAGCATTTTTGTGAAATTTGCCACAGATTGTGTCCTCAGCCATACAGAATAATGTGACGGAAAGTAGGGAGACTAGTTGCACCTGTTTTATGAAACAAAAGGATATTGAGTTTTTGCAAAGGAAGTGACATAAAAAAATTTGCATTCTAAGTTTTCTCAGAGAATGACCCCTTCAGTTCGTCATAACTTGCTGCCCAAAAAGCATGGCATTTGTAGTACCTAAAGAATGTGACTTTTCTGGTTGTTTAACGGTTATTTTGAAACTTTCACTGATATATCTAAACGTACTTTTACTAGATATTATTTAAAACTTATTCTGATGCTGCACATTAGTGCTTACATGCAGAAATGAAAAAGTTTTTAGAAAAGTAACCTTCAAGGATACAAATCATAGAGAATTGTGGGTAATTTATTGTACTGTGCAGCTGCAGAGACAATGAAGAGACATTCAGACAGCAAATAGCATTTACTAGCTGCTTGGCATTTACTCTAAAGGGGAAATTTACCTTGAAAATTAATTTTGGAATATTAAATTGATATGATCATTGAAAGGCTTTCGAGTCAATTTTATTCCATTTCCCTCACTACCTAACAAACAGCGGTGTACTAATCCGGAAGTGACGTCGTAAACTTGGTCATTGAAGCAGTCGACGTGTGCAACTGTAAGGGTTTCCACTTACAGTGTATAGAATGGCTACAGAATATAGGGGCCAAGCACTCGGTGTTGATGTTTAAGTTGAGCAGAAATAAAGTTTTCTGCGAATACCACTTTGAGAAGGGCTGCTTTCTAGCGCAAGTTGCAAGTCCAACTACTGAACTAAAAGCCTAAAAGAAAACAGTCCGGGGCCTATCCAGCCCCAAGTGCTTTGCTTGTACGTATGGGTCTGTGCCACAGGCGTGATGTTTTCTGGGTAGTTTCTATAAGCGTAGTTTATTCTACGTTTCGCGTTCTCTTCCGTAGCCTAATCACCAAGGTAAGAAACAGAATTATCTGGCCTGCCAAGAAAACTGCACGTTCTAGTCGAAAAATAAACACAAATCCTTCATTGAGTTACCTAGTTAGATGCGGAAGGATCTCGGCTGTCCAAAAAACACACTCATGTCACGATAAAATGAAAACTTTCGAAGAAATCTTCCGCGTTTTGACAACATCGTTGTATCTGATGGCTACCGTTGTAATAACGCAACTCATTATCATAATGAACGGTGTCTGCACATAGAAAGTGGTGAATCTCAATCTGATGCCGTTGATGGCGTTGCTCACGGACCAATCAGCGATACAGACGGCGTACAATTATGATAATGAGTTGCGTTATTACAACGGTGGACGCCAGAAATGCCTAGTTTGTCAAAACGCGGCAGATTTCTCCTAAAGTTGTCATTTAATCGTGACATGAGAGTGTTTTTTGGACAGTAGAGAGCCTTCCGCGTCGAACGAGGTAACTGACTGTAGGATTTGTGTTTATTTTTCGACTAGAACGTGAAGTTTTCTGGGCAGGCCTGATAATTCTATTTCTTACCTTGGTGATTAGGCTACGGAAGAGAACGTCGAAACGTAGAATAAACTACGCTTATAGAAACTACCCAGAAAACATCACGCCTGTGGTCTGTGCGTACGCTCAGGCACTAGAAACGGAATGCTGTAGACAGGACCGCTGGTTCTAGACTAATCATGGCTACATCAGGGTGTTCTGTAACACATCAAAAATGCTTGCACTTTTAGAATTAATATTGATCTCTTTAGAGCATTGGCATTACTTCGGTGTCGGCATGATTTCACAGCGATTGCAGACGCAACACATGCATCCCATAGGTTGACAACGACAGGCATGATTGATCGCCGAGAGGAATTTGAACTTCGTCATCGGAGCTAGAATAGTCTATTTCCGAACTAGAGTCGCTGTAACTTTCTGACGATGTCAGTCTTGGATCATCGATTGCTCGTTCAGGTTTGAAGTTATTGCCGATTAATTTCGCCATCGTGATTTTCAGTCGAGCGCTGAGGTTTGCGTATCGCGTACGCATCCTTTACTTTGCGTAGAAGAGCTTGGCTGTAAGTGACCTCGCTTTGAACCCGCTGTGACTAGCAAGTTTGATACGTCACTTCCGGTTTCTGTGCGTTCAGCTTGTGGCCACTGCGCTAATACGCGCAAGTGAAAGTGAATGAAAGCAACGCTATTTTGTTTATTTTTCACTAAATAACGACCTGATTAACTAAGAAAGGCTGGGTAAATTTCCCCTTTAAAGCAAATCACAGCATTTCCTAGCTTCTTGGCATTCAATGGTAATACTTCATCCTGTAAAAGCTCAATATCGAATTCTGGTAGTAATAGATTGTGCAAAAATATATATGTCAAAAACTTTTTGTTTACTTTCAGAAATTGTCAGTGTAAAAATATTGAAAGTGGGATTTTGCTACCACCATCGTAATCATGACAACCAGAAAACATAACATAGCAAAAAGGAGCAGTTACAATAAGCACAAGGAAACAAAAAAACCAAAGATAATTTGTCCAAAGTTTTGTAGTTGACAGGTTGGAATTGACTGCACAAAAGGCCATGTCTTTCACCTGAAATACTTCATGATTATTGATAAAAAAAATATAGTCTTCAAAGCTTAATTGTGAGTTTATAAATCACTACAGTGCCTAGTCAGTTTTCTTTCAATATACAATGCAGTCAGTGTTTTTGGATCTATTTTACAGATATTCCTACAGTGCCTAGTCAGTCTTCTCCTCACGACATACGGTGTGGTCAATGTTGCTGGCAATTTCAGGGAAATAAAAGCTTCAGCAGATTTGGACAACAGGTTTGTATCCACAATGCAAATATGAAGATCTCACTTTTCAAATATTTAGCAGAAGAATTTCACATCTTTCAAAAGCATGAAAAGCTGTTAATTTCAGAAATGTATATACATGTTATAAAATACATATTCATTCTCTGTTAGGTCTTCAAACTGTTTTATGATTCGATAACAGAAAATCCATGTGTTCAGTTTCACCGTTGTAGAAAAATATGTAGGAGGTCACAGTGAATGTCAACCAGGCTGTCTTAATGAACACCTTTGAATATGTAATGATTTAGTCATGCATAGACCAGACACCAATAAAATTAGCTGGGTGTCTCTACCGTAAGCTAGCTGTTACAGTTTTTCTATACAACTGGGTTCAACATAAACATTGACCCACTATCCTAGAAACTGTTATTTCCAGTAACAACACTGTTTTCTTCTTTCCATGCAGATCTTTTGAGACAGTGAGCAATCGTCCATCATATCATATGTTTATGCACAGGGGAAGAGTTTTGAGTGCAACGTTATAACTTTCACATCATCAAGAAGATCAACCACCAAACAGAGTAATATCCAGATATTTTACCACCACACAGTGTAATATCCAGATATTGTACCACCAAACATTGTAATATCTAGATATTGTACCACCAGTGTAATATCCAGATATTGTACCACCAAACAGTGTAATATCCAGATATTATACCACCAGTGTAATATCCAGATATTATACCACCAGTGTAATATCCAGATATTGTACCACCAGTGTAATATCCAGATATTATACCACTAAACAGTGTAATATCAATACATTGCAGGGTGTTTGTGAAACCGTCAGTTTTAGACTCATATGAATTATAGGGACCTTACAAGATTTGATGTGTGAGGTACAAAGAATTTAAAAAGTTGTGACAGTGAACTCTATCACTGCAGCGTGAAATATTAGAAACTGTGGATAAAATTCCGTGAAGTGTTGAAGATATCCAGCTGTTGAGTTCAGTCTTTTGGTGGCTGGTCACAGTGAAGTCCAGCCTATAGGTAGCTGATCACTGTCAAGTTCAACTTATTGATATGTGATCACTGTCAAGTTCAGCTTATTTGTAGTTGATCACCAGCAAAGCTTGATAGAGCCCTGTTATATTTAATGGTACTCTGGAACTTTTTTTACAAGAATATCAGGATAAAGGCGTTAAGTGCATTTTGGAAATGAACCATTGCCATTACTTGTAATTTTTTATTTGGCAATACCGATAGTTTTCATGCTGACATCTTAATTATAGATATTCAATAAATTATCAGTACTGCAAAATTGTAATAAAGTTTCTTTCAAAAATTCACTTTCTTTCTTAAAAGATGCCGTGTTTCCTCAGTTACCAATGAATGATGATGTAATGTGCTATGATGATTATGATCCTTTATTGAACAGCTCTTTACAATGATGCTTCTATTCTCACATTCCTGGCCGCTGGGAGTGCGGAATCGACAGTGTGGGGAAAAATCGATCCCACACTCTCAGAAACCGTCCCACACTCTGCAGTAAATATTACACGAGCTCTGATTGGATGATAAACAGTCTGTTTTGTTCCACGTGCAAAATGGCACGACGAGTAACACACAGACAGAACTACAAAGTAAGCAGGTCAAAGTACAGTGGCAGACGACAGACTTGTCACGATTTTGGATAATGTTGTACATGTCCAATGTGAATTTAACGCATTTTGTGGTCATGTGAGGAAAAGAATCTCACACACCAAGGACCTGGGATCAGATTTCTCACATTCGTTGGGGATATTTTGTCTCACACTCGCCTGCGGCTCGTGTGAGACAAAATATCCCCAACTCGTGTGAGAAATCTGATCCCAGGTCCTTGGGGGTGTGAGATTCTATTAGTCTCTGCCTATCATTATATCACCCAATCACATCAAAACATTTCAATAGAGATTTAAATTTTCTTTGATCGTTTTTCATCATTTTTGTAGAGAGAGTGTTTCATCACCTTCCAATGTTAATCTGTGCAAGAGATTTGACTGACTCATCAAATATTTCACCTGTTGCTTCTGTGTAAGTCCATTCTAACCAAAGAAAACAATGCATGTTCTAAAATTAAGAACAACTCTATTGGCCATTCTGATGACACGAGTTGGTGTGCAAGCCAGTTTTTGCATCCTTTTATATTTATTTCACCATGATGGTTACTTTGCATGTAGCAAATCGAGACTCTGCTTAGCTTTCTAGGGAAGTCAAGTCAAGCAATGTGCAATGTAGCATAAAAGAAATCGACCACCTATTCATGCAAGATCCTTGCTTGTGATAGCGAGCCACAGTCTGTGAACAGTAAACATATAAAAACAAAATACTAAAGTATATAAAATGCAGTCTCCAGCATTTGAATGAAAACCAAATTAATATTTTAGGGCTGACCTTAGAGTTTTTACATAGTGTCTTTCAACTTTCACAAATTATATCTTGAGACTTTGAGAAGTTGATCTCTAGGGCCTGTGTGGCAAGACAAAAGAGTACTGGGCAAACACAAAACTTGTACATTTCAACAATCTCTTAGGGGGTATGTTTGTATTTGTTCCTCCTTAAAAGGCACCCTTAGACAAGCAATAATTTCTGCTCTTGAGGATTGATGCGTCTGTGTCTTCTTTAGATCTACCCTCAACGCTGGCACTCACAGGATGTCCGTTTCTTTTCAGGAAATTCAGAAATATCTATGAATAAAAGATTTTTCTATCATAATCTCATCTTTGTTCTTATTTTTTTGATCATTGATATCAAATGGTCAACCATTTTATCACATTCAGAGATAATTTGAATTGTAGTGTTAAGGATGGAGAAGAGGAGGTTTTGCTTCACAGGCATGTGATAATGCATACAACCAGACCTTGTTTCATGTGCAAGTAATAATGCATGTGATAATGCATACAACCAGACCTTGTTTCATGTGTTTGTGATACATGTGAGAGTCCAAAGCTGACTTACCCTTGCTTGCTGTGGCAGTAGGCAATCAAACGCATCAGAATATAGAAGCAGTATAGTGATGAAACTTTACTTACAGTTAACAAAGGACAATACATGACTTGGTAAAGGAAAAAACAAAGAGATCTTTACAAAACCAGTGCTATGATGACACCAAGACAACAGACAACCAAGCTTGGTAGTCTAAATCTTTATGACCTGTAAGCCATAGGGGCTAATAATCTTTCCAAACATATGACATGATGTGCTACATAAATAATGACGACTGTTGGTTGCATAAATATGAGCACTCACTTTCGAACTCTAGGACTCAATCTTGTACAACGGTTGTTTTCAATGTTTGCTAGTTCATAATAGCATATTAATTATTAGTCCTTTGGGCCTTTGGCCCAAAGTACTAATGTGATGACGCGGCCTCTGTTGTTGCATACAGTGGGCCGTATGCTGTGGACGCAGGTATCTCGGAAACGCTTCAGTAACTTTTTCTGAAATTTGGTCTGGTGGTCATTTTGGCATGTATCTCAAACGGTCTTTTTTCTTTTTTTGATTGAATCATTTTAAAGTCACTTTTTTAGCTTTTTTGTGAAAACCACTATTTTCAATTTTTCCTCAAAACCACTGATTTGATTATTGTGATATTTGGCATGGGTGTTCGTATAGTTGAAATGCCGTCAGAAATGTTCAAAATTTGGTGATACATGCCTTGTATAATTTTTAAACAATATTTTTATCCATTTTTATTTTATATTTACTTGATTTTGACTCGCTTTCGTTAAAGCTACCGTCTGCGCATGCGCACAACTCTAGGACAAAATCTGAGTTGAGAATCGAATCGGACGCCATCTTGTTTCTCGATGTGGGCACATTTTTTACTTTGTGAACGTTTCACTGTGCATTTCAATGTATTCTATAGTTATGACGTTGACAGTGATGCACTTTTGCGGCTGTCGTGTATTTTTTGGTACGAAAGGCGCCTTTGATCGACTGAAGAATGATGGTACCGGCAGGCATATCAGTTCTACTGAGGAAGTAATCCACTGGCCCGCATAGGTCAGGGACTCACTTAGGGGAGAACCACTTGATTTGTGGGGGGGGTATGGAGGATTTTGAGAAAAAAAATTGTCACCAGGTGAAATAAAAGAAAAAAATAAGCCTGTAATGGCTTGAGAAAAAAAAATTCTCATAACAGACAGAAATAAATAAAAATGGAATTGTCATAATGCAGTTGAAATGAGCAAAATTTTGGAAATTCATTCTCATGTGTTCTTTGCTAGCATGCTGCCATAGGCAGCGCAAATGTTTTTACCACAAGCAATTCTCATGTGTTTTTTTTCCCCAGCACTTATGATATAAGCATTCACTACTTTACACCTCAGTGCACTCGATTTTTCCTTCCCTTTTCTGACCCAAGAAATCATATTTCTGGATTTCTGTTGCAATATCTCAATGGTACAGGCAATATCTAGATGGGACTATTTGACTTCTGTACATTGTGAAAATTGAAACACAAGACAGGAGTCAATAAACTAGTGTAAAAACCAATATATTATTCTCTCAACATAAATATGTTAGAAAGATTACAAGTTGTCAAAGAAAAATTGAGGAACAACAAATATAATGAAATACAATGTGTGAGCCATGTTTCTCTGACCACAAAAGATAACATCTCCCCTGAGAACTTAAAAGGAATTGACTGTTATAAGAAAAGCAGGTATAGTACTGATCACTGTTGATTTGCCAAAAAAGTGTTCTATAATTTAAAGTTGTATATATACTAGACTTTCCATTTTGTTTTCATTCGTTGGAATGTAAAATGAATATATAAAACCATCCTGTGATATGTGAAACACTGGCTTAAATTTGAAAAATTGCACTGCTACTCCATTTGATAAAAAAATTGATGCAGGTGTGACAGTTGAAATTAAAAAATGCTGTCTCTCTGACAAAAAAAGTTCCCATACCCACTTCCTGCATACCCCCCCCCCCGAAATCAAATGGGTCTCTCCTTAATATGCGCATGCGCATATAACAAGGTAGCGTTGTATTGCAAGGTTGAAAAATCAAACCGACGCTGTCTTGTTTCTCGGTCTTGTGCGAATTTTGACGTTTTGAAGCTTTTAGCATTTATTTGATGATATTTTTTAAATATGAAGTTCACGGTGATTGTATTTTTGTTGCTGTCATGTATTTTTTTGGCACGAAACGCTCCTTCGTTACCGGCGAATCCATTGCTTTAGCGAGGCAATCCCACCGGCGGCCCGTTAGTATAGCTGGGTGAGAGCATGGAGGTGAGAGCGAGAGAATTCGCTCTGTCCTTCTACCTCCATGTCATAACAAACTAGCGTCGTTTTATGTTGATGTACTGTCCTTTCGACACAGCGATAACCTTAAGTTTTCTGTTGCTTATTTTGGGTAATTTCGACAGTTGTGCATTGATTTTGACATCATTGTTGAAGACAGTGTGTGCTTTAGACTGTCGACAGTCCTCGTGCCTTCTTTTGACCGGATCCGGAGTCACTTGCGGTAGTAATCCAACGTAGGCGATCGAGCGCCGAAGCATCATTGTTGAAGACAGTGTGTGCTTTAGACTGTCGACAGTCCTCGTGCCTTCTTTTGACCGGATCCGGAGTCACTTGCGGTAGTAATCCAACGTAGGCGATCGAGCGCCGAAGGCGCAAGGTCGAGTGCCGAAGGCACGAGCTTGTATAAATACCGAAAGCTACGCGAGACCAAGCAGTACAAGCGACTGGCGAGAGTCTATGTGTGCTTATGTTGACCGATTTACGCGCACTTCAGAATCACGGCATAATCCGACATGGTAATTTGGCATGATCATCAGATCATACATGATCCGAGATTGCACTTTAGCAAGGTCACGATAACTAATGTTGTTTGTTTCACTGTGGTTTAATACCTATAGGGCCTATTTCCACTAAAAGACTATTAGAATTTCCTCCTGGCTACTTTGAAATCGTGCACTGGCATGCATGTAGTTGTCAACATCACTATGCTTGAATGTAGTAGACTCTTACTATGAATATATCGACTGTCACTGCATATTGCATATGTGTGCAAGTCACTCCATATCATATCAAAAAATGTAGTATTGCGACGTTTGAGCTGCCACAAGCCAGAATTTACAGTTTATGAGAAAGTTATCTTACATGTAAAACTCGTTCTACTGTGAACAAAATGCAAGCTATGTTGCTTAACTATGGTGAATAACATAATATTTTGTACCTATCACCGTGTCAGAAAATCAGAAGGAACAACCACTCAGACAAACTCTGGTCAGGATGATACTATCCAATTTTAATATGTCTCTCGGCACACACTAGATACTCATGACTGTAAAACAACATTTCCATATAATTGTATATTCAGTTTTTATATTTAGTTTGCTTTTCACCATATTCTATGTCCTTCCCTGCACTACATAATTCAAAATTAAATATTGTTTTGGCCTATACATACTTGAGGGGTAAGCTTATTTAGTCTCATACATTAAAGATGCACTGTTGACCTTCAGAGTCAAAACTTTTTATCATTGTATTGTAGATAGGTGTACACTCCAAATACTAAGTACAAGTGTGGTGAGTGTAACAAGCAAATGTTTTTTAGTCAATGGCCCAAATTTATTTTCTATTTGATGGACAATAAATACATGTGTAATCAATGCCAACAATCCAGTTTAAGTAATTTGGTTTAGATTAGCCATTGTCCATTATATTACAATAGTTTGTGGCTAAATTTTCTCCCCTTCTGTATCATATAAGTTCACCGTTTCCTGTTTTAGATATTGTTGATCCTATTGAGTTCCATCTCTTATTCTTGATTCACTTTCACATTAACTTTCATTTATGTCCAAACAATTTGACTTTTTGCCAGATTTCACATTTATGGCAAATAATAAACAGTAAGGAGGCACAAAGGACGTCGGTGCCCCTCGGGCCCCATGTTAATAAATGTATTTCCATCTGATGGTAAAAATAGTATTTTCAAGATTAAGTGTATTGCCGCTGTCTTATGAGTGAGAGTGTGTGTACAACTATTCATAGTATCCAAATATGTCAGAAGTTGCAATGTGCGCATGGCACGACTCTGAAGATAACGTGTCCCTGTGCTGTTACTGTTCCTCTGGCCTGTCTAACACCCTCCAACATGTCACTGCAATGTCCACATGGAGTTTGCGTTTCTACTGGCTACTTTCCATTGTTGGGCTACTGTGCTTTTGTCTATGACAAGTATATCATCATCAATTTGTGGCGATATCACTTCTTGAATGTTAGCGTTATATCTACGCATGGACAATAGAAAAGGATGGATTACACATAGAAAACATTGATAGTTACAACTGCTTGGTCTTAATTTCTTCTTGAACATTCCACATTGACATTGAACCTCAGCATGTCTGCTTGATGGCCATAAATTTCATCAAGATCTTGACACATCGCATTAATTACACAATGACACTTTGAAGAGATATTTTCACAGTTCAATGGCGTACTTTGCACACACTGTTTTCCTTTCCAAAAATTATGATTTTAAAGGAAACAAAATGTAAACAAGATCACTGTGATGTCACTTCTCCATTTGCAAAATGGCGTTCGATGTTATCATTTGTGACAACTTTGATCTTTTGAACAGATTAAAATACTTTGAATTGTCTATTAACTCCTGATTATTATATAAATAAAAATAGACTTCATTTATATACGTACATAAAGATCAGACAATCATCTGGAAAGGAAAGTTGACTGGTGAAACTTTAAGGAAATGCAAATATCACACTTTTACCCGCCTATTATCTGCCAACACACCATGGTTGGGTAGAGTAATGGTGAATGGACAAAATGATTGCTGAAATGGACATATTGTGTACAGGGGCCAATGGGAGTTATCCTAACATTGTATGTAAAACTATATCAGTGGCTTTTCAAGGCCATTGTTAGACAGGTAAACAAAGTAAATGTCAGACAGGTAAACAAAGTAAATACATGCCTCCATTTACAGCTTTGTACCAAGACATTTTTGTGAGTTTTTCGCTAGGCTTTATGTTAGTACAGAGATATATCTTAACACATTTCTATTGTCAAAGTTCAAATTTGTCAAATCCCTAAATTCTCAGTGCCTGAGAGTCTGGAGTGTTGACAGCCAGGGCTTTTGTTAATGTTTTTTCAAATCCTATCTTTGGTTCATTTTTGTAATCTGGACAGAGACAGACTCCCAGTCACCAAGTCACCAAGCCACATGAGTAGCTCAGAGTTTAATGTATTATACTCACTTACATCAGTTCCTGGTTTATTTTGGGGCAGAAAGTAATTAATGAAGAAAACATTGTTCCTTTTTGTTCAGCAGCACGTATTATCCTAAAACCAAACTAAGTGAAAATAGGATAGGTAATTGGAAATGGTTTGCTTTCTATCCATAGAAGTTTGTACTTTGTGAACAGTGTTGGAGAAACAAATTTTTTGACCAATAATGGCTAAAATTGCCCTAAAAATAAAAAATTGCAGATTTCATCATAATTTCAATATATCACATGTAGATGATCCCTATGAACCTGTGTACTACATATTAAAGTTGTATTTTGGTGAAAAAATTGTTGACCAAAAATGACAAAAATGCCTTAAAAACACAAATTTGCATATGTCTGCACAATGTGAACAAATCTGAAAAAAACTCATCCCTAGGAACATATGTCCAAAATATTAAAGTTCTCTGATAGGCAGTTTTGAAGAAGATTTTTAAAGAATTTTTGACCAAAAATGACAAAACTTGCCTTTAAAAAATTTGCATATTTCATCACAATTTATTCAATTGATTAATCTGATTAAAGTCACCCCTAGAGACCTGTACTAACAATATTAAAGGAATCAGACTGGCTGTTTTGAAGAAGAAGACTGGAATGTAATAATTTGACAGACGCCAAACAACAGACGCTGGACGCCATCACACATCCACCTATTAGATAAGCTTCGCATCACTGACAGTGAAGCTAAAAAGAAGGGAGAAGAAATTTCTCTTGAGCAGAACATCTCGGTTTTATTACTTAGCAAAAGCAGGTAACAAGTTCATCAACTATCTATACGCATCAATGTATTGCATCACCCATGTAATATATCAAATTCTATCTCCTTGTTCACAGTAACTTACTTCAAATCTATATTAAAAGCACACATTAAGTACAACTTGCAAACATCACTTCTCATTGGAAATATATTACTTAGCACATATTGCAGGACAATGTAATGGATAGAATTTCAAATGGATTTATGTTACATTTAATCTGATTGAGTTACTATGCAAATAATTTAGACATGCTTGTTATAAATCACTTAAGACATTGGAAATATTCAATTGTCCTAAATTATTAAAATGAAAATATCTTTGAAAGATTTTTAGGTGAGTTACAAATACATTGTTATGACTCATAACCATGACCTATAAGTCAGAATATTAGTTTAGAGACATCAAATCACATTACCAATGTACATATTTGAAAAGTCTGAGGTAAGGAATTACTACAAAGTTTCCACTGGTTAAATCTAGAGGATTACATCATTGTTGGTAACTCACAGGGACATTTTGAGAACTTTTGTAAACAAAGACAGTCAACATGGAGGTCAGAGGTCACTGGTACATTAATATAGGACTTATAGACATTTTTAATAAAACTCATTTCATGTGAGAAGATATGTAAGTTTTTTCTGTTTTACAAGCAAATTGACTTGCAGGAAGGAAGTGTCACATAAATTTCATGCCACTATTAGAAGCTAGTCCCAGTTGGTGTTATTACATGACAGTTACAATGTCAAGGACAGAAACTTCTCTCTGTGGAAGTACTCACCAACTATCTATTCATCTATGTACATGTGAGAAACAGATTACAAGTCTACTGTAGTTACATATGAGAGACAACTTACAGGTCTACTGTAGTTATGTAAACATTTCTTCATCATCTTAGCGTTGTTGCAACACTGGAAACAATAGTTTCTTTTTCTGCTCTGCATATTGAAAGTTTCCGATTCAGTATTTCTATGTCCAAATACGATATCCACTTCTTTTAAATATAATTAAGTATACTTTTTTGTAAATAGACAACACATTCAGACCATTTGCCTCAATTATATTTTCAGAAAATGCCATACATATCTTTAGGCAGACAGACAGTGGATCATGTACATGCACTAGATAAAGATTAAGGTAATCAACAATTGATCTTGTACATGGACTAAAGGACAATTGAGTTAATCACACCTGCTGCACTATTCAAAATGAAGTTTTCGGAGCAACGTGACGGCATTTTTGGCAGCATTTTGTTGGGCTTCTTTCTTTTTTGTAAACTGTTCCTTCCCCTTGATTGTAATCTCATTTATGCTTGTAATCTTTGCATAGAGCATAATGCTCATAAATTCTTTGACTTTTGCCTGACAGTCAACCTCATAGGTTTCATAGACTGGATTGGGTGAACCCAATTCATTGAGTTTAGCCTTGGCACTCTCAGATGGTGGCTTCTTCAATTCTGTCAAGATTCTCTGAGCCAATAGACTCTCAGATTCTTTCTTACTCTTAGAACATCTGTCACTTTGGATGGCAAACTTTGTCTTAAACTTGACATTGGCTGTGTAGGTCTGTTCCTTTATTAATATATCTTCATAGACTGGTTCATCCGTGATTCCTTGCTTTTTGATGAATTCCTGAAGTGCTCCCTTGAAATTAACACCATCTGCTGGAGGATGACATTCTGAGAATTCAAGGAAAAATTCTGTATGTCATGAAAACAGTAATATGTGTATTTTGTTCAATGTATCTATAAACAGGATCTCACAGATATATTTTTGGTATTTGTAGTAGTACGATAATTATCAAAAATATGAAATTCCAATTCTGAAGCAGTGACAAAGACTTATAGTACATTTTCTGTAGTGTTGATCAGGCCACAGCAAGCAAGCCAACTTCTTTGAATTTAAGCAAACTGTATTGCAATAGATTACAATTAAACAAAACAATCGTTGTCTTGCAATTAAGGTGAAGTACTACGAATTACGTCAAAATTACGTTGTGGTGTCATTTTCTTGAAAATTTGCACAAATATTCTTGGATGTTGTGCAAGTGCAAAAATGAAATAAAAAATGGGGGTCACCACACTCGTTTCCATGGAAACAGACGTTAAAATGGAGTCGTTAGAAATAAATAAAAGTGATATAATTCACTTAAACTAAAGAAAGCAAGTATAAAACGCTTAGCAAATGAGTTAATTTTAATAAATACCAAGAATTACGATCCATATCTATCGAATGTATAGTTTTCATGATGTTTGTAAAGAAATTTTAACATAAGTATCGATTATATCACTACATAATTTTCGAACTTTCTTCCTGTCGCTTTGAATGGTGTCATTTTGACCAAACTTGGCGAATAAAATCCTGACATAATAACCCACGGAATGAAAACAAATGTACTTGGGCTGAGGCCCAAGTACAATAATTTATTCATTTATAAAGCGACTAAATCCACACAAATAGTGTGATCAGAGACGCTGGGTAAAATACAATCAATTTTAAAAAGGTTACAAGAATTAAAAACAAAACAAAAACAAAAAAATACAATGAATGAGATCAGTTAAAAGCAGAATTAAAAAGAAATGTTTTAAGACTTGATTTAAAACTTGTCAGGCTTGGGGAGCGACGAACCTCAATTGGAAGATTGTTCCATAAAAAGGGGGCGGCAATACTGAACGCACGGTCCCCATATTTCTTTGTGCGCGACCTGCTTTGACACAGTTTAAATTGGTCAGCGGACCTTAGATTACGGGTTGGTACGTACAAATTAACCATGCTAGATAGATAAGTTGGACCGAGTGAATGGATACATTTATAGGTGAAGATAAGAATCTTAAAAACAATACGTTGAGACACAGGCAGCCAATGCAACTGAAACAAAATCGGGGTGATATGCTCAGTGACTCTTGAGCGAGTTACAATTCTGGCAGCTACATTCTGGATACGTTGAAGGCGATCAATTGAATATTTCGGAAGACCATAAAGAAGCGAATTACATGAATCAATGCGTGATGTCACAAAAGCATGAATCAACTGTTCCGTGTCTGATCTAGAGAGATATTTGCGAATATTTGCAATGCGTCGTAAGTGAAAAATAGCTAAGCGGCAGATATTGTTGACATGAGGGTACATCGTAAGACCAGAATCCAGGATAACTCCAAGACATAATACCATTTAGTTTACACTTTTAATCAAAGGGTGTCACCACGCTACTTTTTACAATATCTCCAGGTGAATGGGTAATATGCGCCATGTAAATGGGAGAGAAATGTTAATTTTGCACTCATATTGAATAAAAACCAGCTTCCTAGGGGGTCAAAATATGACAAGGTTAAAGGTCACATGTATTTCTAAGAGACTGGGTCAAAAAATTAGGTAAAAGCGCAATTTCAACAATGACAGGTGATGTTAAATACATGCGCTACACAATAACCCATTTGCGGCAGGCTGGAGTTAAATCTGCGCAGAAATGTTCTAAAGCGTGTGCGCGTCCGAATTCGTCGCCCTTTACCTTAAGTTTCACCTCACATCCATTTTAAGACTGCTTGGAGTTGTACACGATAATCAAAATGTTTACCTGGTGCATATTTATTGTAGTGTTCATGTAAAAGATAAACCGACAATGGCAATCTTCATTCATATCACTGTATATTTGCATATCCCCTTTGATTTTGCCCTAAACCTTCTATTCCCTAATAGAGAAATGTCCTTACTTATTGGTGAAATTGTTGATGTTTTATCAGGAAGTGTCACTGCTGTAGCAGTCTTCTCCTTGTTTGGTGATGAGATTTGTTGACACTTTGGACTTTCATCGCCAGACTTCGTATTTTTGATCAGTGGAATATTCAATGCTTCCAGAGCTGTTTTAGCAGCAGCATGCTTAGCACGCTTAGCATTACTGTGCATGTCTTCACTCTGATAACGCTTTTTTGTATTTGAATCTTTTTGTGAGACGTCAACCCATGCAGTAAATTTGGCGGGATTATCACTGCATTTGTTAGACTCATAGTCAGGCACTGAAAGTCCAATCTTCTGAAAGTGTTCCTGTAGAATTCCTATGTAGTTGGTATCTTCTGTGTGATAGAAATAAACTTCAGTTGAATTAATGGTCCCTGAGGGCACAGCAATTGAAACGTTGCGACTCAAATATTACATTTATGAGTACAAGAAAGGTTTTGAGCCACTATGAACAAATTTTGATTCCCTCACATACAAGCATATTGCCTTAATTATGTAGTAAAAACTGCATGTTTACTTGAGGTAAAATTAAACTAGCTACCCAGTGGTTGATATACCTGTACTGTACTCAATCATCATACATGTAGTTCAGATTTCTCATCCATTATTTCACCAGGTGGTGACACACTATAATTGATTCACTTTTACAGTGTCCACGTGCAAATTTATGCAAATCTTTGCATATCTGAACAAGATCAACCTCTTGTTATTAAATTTATAAGCTATCAGCTTAGCAGAATCAGAGAAGATATTTTTACCAAACATGTGAAAATTGCCCCCAGAATTGGCATAGGCATGACAAATTTCAACATGCTTTGATCTACTCAAAGACAGATCATCCCAAATGACTAAATGTTTTCAGACCACATGATTTGGAGAAAATATCTGATGAGCTCTGTGTCACTGACAGCACAGCTATCTATGTGTACACTAATTGGTCAGTTTAAACTCAGCATACAGACAGCATTTCACATCAGTGACTGGAAACGTTAAATGTCTGGGTTATGGTTCGGAACATGGCTACATACCCCTGGAAAACATTTTTAGTTCAAGTTCAAAGGGTAAAAGGTAATCTTGTGCCCTCAATCTCCAGCATTTAATGGTCAGGGCAAATGCTGTGTGGACAATATCATCTTGGTAGAGTATAGATAAAAGATTATTAACCTGTATGGTGCACATCAGATGAATCTGTTGTAAATAAGAATACATCAGAGGCTATTGAAAAGTTCTTACCGTCAAAAGGCAGCTTAGCATTTCCATCAGATGTAGCGCCCTCTTCCTGGTCTAACCTGCCCAGAGATCTGAGTGCCTCCCTTGCTGCATCCTGTTCAGAGTCCACTTTGGTTGTTCGTAATTCTTTACTCTTGTAAGTTTTCCCATCAACAGTGACCTTGCTGTAGAAACCTGTTACAGAATGTTCAAATTACAGAACTGAAAAATTTATTGAACTTGGCCAGATTTTGGTTGACCTTTATCATTAACGCTTTTTTGTTCTATGATATTACCAGACCCTGCATTTAGTTTAGCAAAATTATTAGACTACGTAACTATGTTTCTTGAAGTAAGATGGCAATCTAAGAGAAATGTTCAAGGGGATGAGATACCGGATATTTTTCTCAGTATCTTGCAATCAACTACAGTTTATTGGTCTGGATTCAAACTACACCTTAAAGAATTGTTGACAGCTGAATTCATGTCTCTATCTGAATTTTACAACACTTAAGAATGATATCAACAAGTGATACGGTTGTCATCACTCCTTAGCAACCAACTTTCCCTGATTACAGTGAGGAGCAAGTAAGGTCGAGTAAGTAAGGTTGTATCCATGTTGCCTCTAATTTTTGAATGTCCCTCGGAAAACAGTCATCACCAAAGTATGCATGTATGATACAAACTTTATTACACTAAGTTTGGTCAACATTGCATTGTATTAAAGTGATGTGTCTGTATTTTGATGAGTTGCACAGTTACTATTATAATGCAGACACATCAGAGACCTGTACAGAGTTTAGTCAAATTTGTCACATCTTTGTATCATCAATATATATAACAAGTTTCATCAAATTCCAGTGTCAATATTTTAAAATGATACATTTCACATAAGTTCGTTGGACATAAAAATGAATAATTAACATGAAACTGCTGAATGACCTTGAAAACTGACAAATATTTGTATGACTGATATCTGTAGCAAGATTTGTTACATGTGGTCAGTAATTCTGACAATACCCGAGTTCTTGAATATTATCAAGTAGCATTTATCATTCAAGCCAAATCACGATTCTGATCACTTGATGCCATATACCATTCAGAATCAATGTCCCAGATTTGCTTCCAATCTGATGAACCTAATGCTGATGTATGGCACCAACAGACACACAATAACATTCAGACATGTATGTTGGTATGACAACATCATAAAGTGTGAATTGTAACAAGGTACAGTTATGGAGGCTTGATATTGTTTGACCTGTTTATCTGTTATGTTCTGTAAATATGACCACACTAACCAATGATAACACTGTGGTGTCTCAGTCACATCATAATGGTAAAAGGATTCAGTTTTGAAGGATCAAAGTTTAACTTCATTCTTTTGTGGATGATTTAACCCTTTGAACCCGGCTCGGACAGAAATGTCCGATGACGTCATAGAGTACCAGGGGGTCAGGGTGCAAAGGGTTAAGAGCATACATTAGTTTCCAAAAGTTGAAACTGCTTTATATTTACATTTGTGTCTGAATTGAATACAGCCATGAATTAGCAGCATTATGGTAATAGGCTACTGTTTGAGACAAGGTCAATCAAAGGTCAGCTAGGCTTGGCTCCAGTACCTGTACAACAACTCCTGTACTGTATCTACAATTTATACACCCACACCAATCTGTGCCACTCAATCAGCTTCAAAAATGCAAACATTAAAAGAAAAGTTCATGAACAAACTGATCTTTCTTTCCAACTTCATGTCGCATTTCAAAAATAAACTGCCACATTTCTAACACAGTGCACTGCAAATGGAAGTGGGTGTGACCTGGAATGACCTCACCAGATAATAGCAGCCCTGTACTGTCACATTACTGAGACAGTGTGGTGACCGTACCTAAACTGATACAACACAGCATCTTCATTGCTACTTTATGTATTGCTTTCTTTGAAATCTAAACTACTGAGAAGAACTTTAAAATGATACAATAATCATTGTGCTTGTAATTTCCCTTTCATGTGCTTTTGTTCATCTACATAATTCCTGTTTTTCATCATATGTATGGCCTTCAAGGATGTATACATTAATTTATCAATACCACTAAAGTTGTAAAGTTGTGGTAAAGTTATGCAATACATTCATATATTTCTCCATTTATATTCTTTTACTTTCAGGAATAAACTTGATATGAAACTATTTTCATGGAAAACAGACAAAATAGTAGTCACAATAGCAGTTACAAGACTGAAATGACCCTCGAATTACTTCAAAGACTCTATTTCAACAATGGAATGACGTGTGGATATTTTTCAGTTTGTTTAAATCAAAGTATGTGAAATTCAGGATAGTATTTTATGGTTTTCAAGAGAATTTAAATGATGTACTGTTGAGTTCTTTCTTGGAATATTACCGCATGTGAATTCACATTTACTCATATGTACATGCTTTATGCAGAGACTTTATGACCTTTGTGAGATCGGAACATGATCAAATGTCTTACCATTTTCAGCTGGTATTGATTCATACTCAGGTAGGTTTATTTTATTCTCCTGGCAATACTGCTGTAGATGATTCTTGAACATTGATGGCAACGGCGCTGCTCTTTTGCCACCTATCATGAAAACATAATAATTATAATATTAGGAAAAAATACAAACAATTGAGTCAATCAATGTGCAAGGAAAAATAAAGTTGTGAAGTGCACATATTCAGTGTTGGGAGGTGTCTGTATATGTGTCTGAGTGTTGGGAGGTGTTTATGTATCTCTGAGTGTTGGGAGGTGTCTGTGTGTGTGTGTGTCTGAGTGTTGGGAGGTGTCTGTGTGTGTGTGTCTGAGTGTTGGGAGGTGTCTGTGTGTGTCTGAGTGTTGGGAGGTGTCTGTATATGTCTGAGTGTTGGGAGGTGTCTGTATATATGTCTGAGTGTTGGGAGGTGTCTGTGCGTCTGAGTGTTGGCAGGTGTCTGTGTGTTTGTGTGTTGGGAGGTGTCTGTATGTATGTCTAAGTGTTGGGAGGTGTCTGTATATATGTCTGAGTGTTGGGAGGTGTCTGTGTATATGTCTGAGTGTTGGGAGGTGTCTGTATATGTGTCTGAGTGTTGGGAGGTGTTGTATGTATGTCTGAGTGTTGGGAGGTGTCTGTGTGTCTGTGTGTCTGAGTGTTGGGAGGTGTCTGTGTGTGTGTGTCTGAGTGTTGGGAGGTGTCTGTGTGTGTCTGAGTGTTGGGAGGTGTCTGTATATATGTCTGAGTGTTGGGAGGTGTCTGTATATATGTCTGAGTGTTGGGAGGTGTCTGTGCGTCTGAGTGTTGGGAGGTGTCTATGTGTGTCTGAGTGTTGGGAGGTGTCTGTATGTATGTCTAAGTGTTGGGAGGTGTCTGTATATATGTCTGAGTGTTGGGAGGTGTCTGTGTATCTGAGTGTTGGGAGGTGTCTGTGTGTCTGAGTGTTGGGAGGTGTCTGTGTGTCTGAGTGTTGGGAGGTGTCTGTGTGTTGGGAGGTGTCTGTATATATGTCTGAGTGTTGGGAGGTGTCTGTGTGTCTGAGTGTTGGGAGGTGTCTGTGTGTCTGAGTGTTGGGAGGTGTCTGTGTGTTGGGAGGTGTCTGTATATATGTCTGAGTGTTGGGAGGTGTCTGTGTGTTGGGAGGTGTCTGTATATATGTCTGAGTGTTGGGAGGTGTCTGTGTGTATGTCTTAGTGTTGGAGAGGTATTGTACAGCCACACAGGTGCAAATCAACAAGTCTTCTTCTGGTGATAAAATGAAGTTTGCTAATGAGTATGACTTTATAACAGTAGAACATTTACATCAAATGCAAATTTTGAGTTTTAAATTGTTTTGGTCATTGTAAACTTGAGAGAAACATTTTTTTGTTGTACCTACCTTTTTGTAACATTTAGATTTTCTTTAGACATTGAATACAGTGCAATGAATAGCGATCTACCTAATCTATATCCACAACTTAAACTTTTCATCCTGTGTATAATTTAACCATTGTGAAACCTTTAACGTCTCAACCTATAACCTTTAAATGACATACCTTTCTCTACTTTTGAAAGTCTTTCATCTAGGTTTTGCACTGTGTGTTCCAGATCTTTCACCCTATTCTCAAGTGAACTCAAATCAGTCCCAAATATTTCTTTCAAATCAGAGTTTCCATTGATGAAATTCTGAAACTTCTCAATGGCTTCTTGCATCTGAAATGTGAAAAAAGAAGACCATTTGTCACTCATTTCTGAAGTTCAAAAATGTAGTTCCATCTCGGCAATGACAAAGGCCAGTCTTTAACTAAATGTATCTTGCATCATAATTGTGAAGATCTAAGTTATTTTTACGCAATGTTACTCGCCCTGATCAATTAATTGTTACTTGCCCTGATCAATGTTGTTACTTGCCCTCATCAATGTTGTTACTTGCCCTTTTCAATGTTGTTACTTGCCCTTTTCAATGTTACTGGTAAAGACAAAGTATCGTGAAGATAACAGCGAGAAACAGATAGGAGTCTGTTCATGATGAGGTACATACTTGGTAAATTGTATCAACAGGTTTAAGATCTTATTAAAGCACTCTATATACGTGAACCTTTTATCAAAATTTACTTTTTCTCGATACTTTCTCTTTAAATTAAAATGTTGTCAGCAGCTCCTAATACTGTTATGTTGTTAGTAGTAGATAACTCTCAATGCAAGGGCAATTATCCACTGAGGGCAGGCAATCAATTGAATGATATCACTAAGAAACAATCAATGTCTTGTTAGAAAAGTCCATATCCTCTTGTTTGGGCATTTTTAAAATTCCTTTCAATCTGCTAAAAGTTATCTTCTAAAGTTAAAAATCTTTTTGAGATTAATCAAAAATTTGAAAACAGTCTGTTCTTGAATTACATCAGTGTTTACTTAGACTTGCCCTTGCCTTGTTTATGTTGTGTTTACAAATTCAAAATAATAAATGAATACCGCTATTATTGTGAAATATTTTTCACAAGACTACATGATTCAAGTGAGTAAAAAGTGCATTCAAGCCGAAGATAAACAACTTTTTGATAAAAATCTGAGTCATAAATTTGTACTGACTGGAAACATGTACTGTTTTTTGTTATTGAAGGAAACTATAACAGTCAGTAATAAAAAATTAATATCAAATCAGTTTTGAAACCTGAGATGATTGGTAAGTTATCAAAAAGTGCCTTTGTTTATCAGGTTCTACTTGGTATAAAGCCAAAACTATCCCTGATACAGGCTTACAACAATCCAGAATGCAGTCTTTTCCTGAATACAGTTACACATTTAGAAATGAAGAAGACATGACAATGAATTACTTAATACTGGGCTGGGTCCATTATGGTTCATATTCCAATTTTAGATAACAGTGCAAAACATACGAAGCAAATAGAGACTTCAAACTCAGTTTAATTTAATTATTTTCTGATTAGTTTAATTACAAGTAAGCTAAAGTGAAAACACGTGTAAGGACACATGTAAAACAGTAACTATTTACAAGACATGTAAAATAGTTACAATTTCCTAAAACTGACCTCTGATGATAATTTCTCTTCAAGTACCCCTAGACGTCGTTCAAACTCTTCAAATCTGTCTTTCAAGATTTCATTTTCCACTTCTTGTGTGATGACAAAGCTTCCATCTCTAAGCTATGAATGAAGACACCAATCAAAAATTTGACAGCACGAATTGTTAGCAAGCATGACGTGAAAAATTCAAATTGACTTGCAGCAAAATTTCTAGCTATGATGGTAGCATGTTACATTGGTATTCAAATCTCTTTGTGAAATTTGTGTTTATAATGACTGCAGAGCCAGAATTTCTTGACTTGTCTGGTACATTGACTCTGCCTTGGGAGATGTGAAAAGCAATCTCATTTCCTGTGGTAATGAATCACTGATGATTTTATTTCTCAAATTTTCTAGAACTACAAGTTTAAAGCAGTCAAGAAATTCTGGTTGCAGGAACTGATATTCATTTCAGAGATATGAACCTCAATTCACTCTGATGTTCCTCAAACCTCTGATGTCCCTCAAACACTAATGTCCCTAAAAGGTTTGATGTCCCTCAGAACTCTGATGTCCCTACAAGCTCTGTCCCTCAAACTGTTGATGTACGTCAAAACTCAGAAGTCGCTAAAGGCTCTGATGTCCCTCAAAACTTTGATGTCCCTGAAAAATCTCATGTCCCTCAAAACACTGATGTCCCTCAAAAGTCTAATGTCTCTCAATATTAAATCATAGAATACTGGAAGACCCAATTTGAAAATCGATATGATAAAGCTTTTACCATATTAAGTTGATGTGAAGTTGCTTTTCCAATGTTTGACTTTGCATTTAACAGAAAATGTACAGGCTGAAGTTATGATAACAGTCTTTTTTTATACTATACTATTCTGTGTTCTCTATACGTAAAGTATTACTGGTAGTGAAAAATTAAAATCATATTCCTCCTCCGACTGCAGTAAAATAGTAGTGGATTAATCTTAAGACATTGTTACCCTTGATATTAGTCACCTCTCCTCCTGCTTAGAAAAAGTGGATGATCTACAAAATATACAATGCCTCAAAAAGATTGAGATCAACACTGCATAGTTGTCATTTTACCTTAGATATTGTCTTGGCAGCTTGCTTAGCTTCAGGTCGGTTCTTGAGTTCATGTACAAGGTCAAGTATGACTTTAATGTGATCTTTCATTTCATGATTTGTAAATTCCATCTGAGCTGAGTGCATTGTCTTGTTTCTCACTTGTATAACCTAAAACAAAACGATGATAGCTTTCAACTGTATTGCCTAAAACTTACAGATGATATCTTTCAACTGTATAACTTAAAAACACAGATATTATCGTTCAACTGTATAACCTGAAACAAACAGATATCTTTCAACTGTACAACCTAAAACAAACAGACAATATTTTTCAATTGCGTTGAACCTCTGACCAGTCACTCTGACGGTCTATGGTACATTGAATACAAAGCGATTACTTATCATGTAATGTAGTATAATGCAATGTAATGATATTTAATGTGATGTGATGTAATGTAATGTATTGTAATATAACATAATGTAAGGTAATGTAATGCAATGCAATATAATGCAATGCCATGTCACAGCCCCTCTAGAGGGATAGAGGTAATATAATGTAATGTAATTTAATGTAATGCAATGCAATGCAATGTAATGTAATGTAATGCAATGTAATGTCACAGCCCCTCTAGAGGGATAGAGGTAATATAATGTAACGTAATGTAACATAAAGTAACACAATGCAATGCAATGACACGCAATGTAATGTATTCCTTTATTGAGATCTCATCCCTTGAGGAATCTGGATTTCAATAAAGGTCTCAGTGAATGATAAATAACTCTGAAATAAGACGCGACAAAATACCTACTGACACACTGACATTGAAATGAAACAGTGAAACAACCTCATGATACAATAACCTTCAATGAAACAATGAACAACCTAATGAGACACTGACATTGAAATGAAACTGAAATGACCTAATGATGCACTCCCTGACATTGAAATGAAATAGTGAAACAACCTAGTGAACTAAACCATGTAACTTAAATGATTGAAAATAAAAGAAAAAATTAAAAATTTCAGAATGTGCAATGGCAGTTCTATCAGAAAAACACTGCTTTTCAAAATGGCTTCATTGTGATTGAAAATTTAACCCTTTCACCCCCAGTTCCCTGTATACAGGTCCAACTTTACCATAGAAAACAATGGATTTGGGACAACCATGGTGGTGAAATTTAAATAATATTGACATCCTGAGATGTAACTGACCATAAAATTTCTTGCACATTGCTATCTTATACAGACTGATATGTACTTGACCAAAAGTTTGTTTTAGGATGCTTAATGTGCTTACATACCTTTCCTGGTTTATTCTTATCAATATGACTGTGAAACTTCTTACAATTTGACATCAAATTTAGCAATGCAGATGAGTCCGTCTCAGACGCTGTACAAACAGCCGCTTTCTGACCTCCAGGCATGTAGACCTTCGCAACTTCCCAGGCCACTACTGGCCACTTCTTCCAGTCAAAATTATTCCAGTGTATACTGCCTTTGTTCTTGTGTTCAGCAACGATTTCCCGTTCAAACTTTTTGCAAAAACCGCAGGATGGCCGTTGATTTTGTTTAGACTTCTTGCATGATACATCAGTACATATAGACTGGCTACCACTGGCGCATTGCTTGACGAGTTCTCCATGGAACTTGTCAACGACCTCTGTAGTCAATTTTTCAACGCCTTGACACAATAACAGCAATGCTTGACTTACTTTCAGCCAGTTTTTGTACTCCTCTTTGTTCATTCTTTCTTGCCATGTCTTCATAGTGACTCGATTCTTAGCTCTCCTTTTGATAAAATAATAATGAAAGATTAACAATTAAATAGTAATTAAAATTACCATTTTATACAATAACAATTATACCTCTATCGTGACAGTTCTGCCGTCCGGCGTCCCATATCAGCACAAAGGTTGCACTTCCGCTACAGGACATGACATATCATCTAATCATGTAATTAACGCTGTTGTTACGATATACAAATCTGATTTTCTTATTAATCCTCATATTTCATAAATACTGTACAAAGCTGATCTTTTCCTGGATAATTGTGATCAGTGGGCCGCCAATTATTTAGACAGCGGAGTATGTGAACAAGACGACAAATAACTCGGGAGAATCCCATTGCAGTTGAACTTCGACCTATAGGCAAAATACACACAATTTACCAGAAGTTGGTGTCTTAAAGATGTGAAATATGAATAGACAATGGATATATCATTTTAGTATTTGGATTCGATCATATTATTCAAATCAAATCGAAACAGAGATAAATTCTAGCGATGTTTAACCCCGGCTCTTTCCAGTCGATGATACAACCAAAGAACAAGAAATAACAGAAACTCGGTGAACACAGACGACAATAAATGTCAAACCAGGCATAGCGTAGACCCCTGTAGGCTTTACCCTGATTGGCTTTGGTCACATGAATCTGTCGCTGCCTGCGTGGAACGATCGGAATAAAGATGTCCGCTTACCTTTTCTGGTGAAACACGAACAAGAACTGAAGGGGCAAATGCTGTAACTGAGTCGAAATGTCAGACTGGAGGTTGTGTGTCAGGGTTTTCCCCAAACCACGTGATACAATATAGCGACCTTATCGCTGATCATGTTGTGTGTTGGCACAGACTGCAGACGAAGTCTGCACACGGCAGCTGATTGCTGACGTACGCGTACCCGCTCACGTCAGCGATGAGTGCACAGCGCCATCATCGTTGGCACGGTTGTGATTAGCCTTGCATCGTTGCACGTTAGCCTCGCTGCATGTCCTGCTGTCCGTATAAAGTTTGAGGACTAGTACTTTCATTACATGTAATGCTTTCAAACACATAATAATATATGGCAATATATCACTGTGCATTAATCTAGAGTGTTGTCGAGTTACGACTGAAATATTTTTACTCGCATAATAGGGCCTACATGGGCCTACACCTCTTCCCTATCCATGTATCTATGCATCTATCGACGTACCGATCGATCGATCAGTCAATCAATTAATCACTCTATCTATCACTCTATCTATCTATCTATCTATCTATCTATCTATCTATCTATATATGAGGCATTAAGGACCAAGAGAACACAAAAAGGCTTACGTGACAAGACTTGAGGCGTCGTTTCGGCTAAACTGTTTGATTGACCGATCGATTGATCGGATTGTTGGTTAATTGACTGATTGATTGATTTGCTGGTTCTCTGACTGATTAATTTATATTTATGCAATTCCAGACTGATATCGAACAGTGTGGCAATAACTGCTCTCTGTTGAACGTCGAATCGTCACTCTACAGTAAAATATTAATACGATTAAAATTTGTCATAATTATTTAACGCTGAAACTTCTGTAATTACCGTTGTCTGTGTGAATAACCTCCATAAGTTTTATTTGAATATTTTAGGACGTCGAAGTTCTTTCATTAATTGCAGTAGTTTGCGCACACAATGCACGCAATTACTGTTTATAAAGACTCTGAAAATAGGCACATACAAAAATACACGTGGAGATATTTTGAGTCGCTTGTCTACATGAGCCTCAACGCAACATACGATCTATCATGTCATGCAGTGTCTCTTCTGGGTCATTGCTGTCGTTGAGGCACACGGTGTGTGTATAATCATGGCTTCAAGAGAAAACGCTAACATCAAGAGGAAGAATTGTTGAAGGATATCTTTGAAGCGGTATCTACCTTAAAACGCCAACGCACCTCTATCTTTCCAATTCAGCAATTTGTGTGAAGTTCTGCTTAGGGAGAGTGATTTGACATGAGATCAATAGATATTATTATCCTCTTTTATAACCGCGTGCATCGATGAATTTGAAAATTATATGCCGATAATAGACCTTTTCCCGGTTATCCCACAATGCATTGTTGTGGCTGGATGAAACACTGCATACACACTCAAAACAACAAAAACATACTGATTTTGTGTTGTACAACGGATTGTTATACAAGATTGACACAAATGTTCAATGCCACAAATTGCCACGTGTCTTCTGTATCTATTGGCGATAAAAATGTAAGTCAGGGTGTACCCTGTCATATATAGTGTTCTATGAGTAACACACCTTGCGTATACCCTACAGCTAAAAGTTCTATGAGTAATGTACGCCTTGTATACCCTAGCGCGCAATGCATCATGGAACAGTTAAAAGAACTATTATTGGATACGATCGGGAATATTCGACTCTGATGACGTAACTACAACCTCTTACACCAGGCGCCGTCGCTATAATTTGGAAACGTAATTTAGCTTTAAAGCTGTTCACACCAAGGGGAATAATCGAAGTACGTCTTTGAAATAATAACAAACTCTTTAAATAAACGATGCTAGTTAGTGTGATGCACACTTGGTGAAGAACGTGCTGAAATAGTTCTAATTGAGTATACATTCAGTTTACAGAAAAGACCTTACTCTAAAGAGAGTACACTTTCGATCGTATGAAAAAATCCTGGTCTCATCCGACTAGCTAGCTAGTTGCTCATCGTTCAGTGTGAGTACGCAGCGTCTACTGTGAAACAAGGTCTCTATTCAAAGTGTAAATTGTTTAGTTGTAAAGAGTGCAGCACATAGGTTACCCATGATTCCCCTTGATTTGTGCACTCATGCATTGTTTGCAAAAGGTTAATTCAGTTTTACCAATTTCCGAACAATTTGAAACTTAGAATTTAATTTCAAGATTAATTGTTAAAAATATGCCCAAAAATTATTAATTATGTTTAAAATTCAAGAGTAAATTGAATATGAAGGCGATGTTTGTAGGTGCCGAATATTGTACACTTTTTAAGGTAAAGTTATCAGCAACTGAGATGGTCTCATCATACCACCTGTTAAACATGTGGATTTCCTTTGTCATGAACATCCGAAAAAATCAATACCCTTTCTTTTTCTTGACACAGATGCAAGTTATTACCTTTGTTTTCTTGAAAATATTGTGTATTGATGTCACAAGTATCTGTTGACAAAATTACAAAATTGCTACCACCTCCGTGGAAAAGGGGTTGATCTTCTCATTATTCAAAGTGGGGAACAAGAGAATTATGATAATAAAAAAATGCTGTCAGAAATTTGAAATATGGACCGAGCTGTTCTGTGTACAGAAGAAAATTTGCTTCAGTTCAATGAGTGGTCTCCGTGTGTACAGATCATGGATAATTGTGGGTAAGGTCACTTAAAGTGTTCTGTGTGTGAAGGTCCTGGCTAATTTATGCCTAATTTTCCGTATGCAAATTTATGCAAATGTTCAACTTTAGTGATGTTGTATTGCAGTTTACCGTCTCTCATCAGGGAATAGCCAGCGAGATCGAGGTCGTACAGACACAGCATTGGCTTCATGTCTTCCAAGATAACACTGTTTATTTCTATACATGGATGCTACATACTGCCAGGTGTTTTTCCTTCTTCGTCAAACTGCCTCTTATGTAAGTGGCTATTTGCATACACTATCGAGATGTAAACTCATCATATCATCTATTGTACATGTGAATATCATGCGTAATCAGACCCTGTCACACTGCTACGTCAATATCATTATCATTTAAGTTTTTCTTGATGAATTCTTGACTTATTGGTCACAAGACAAAATAATATAAGTATATGGTCAATAATGACGAAAGTGGGCGAAAGGTAACAAGTGTACAATCTTTTGACATATTACATAATAATAACAAAGTTAATGTTAAAGTGAATGACCTCTGTAGCGCTGCACAATAAAGGTAAGACCAAGACTTTCTAATTCTGCATAATATAATAGTCACGAACATTGTCTAGACGTTCTGCGTTCTGTCTTTCCAGCTATCATCAATGTGTAGACAAAACTTACATATCCGAGACACAATTCTTTCGGCTTTTCAGTGTTTTTATCATTGTCGGTATAACTTAAAAAACTGAACACAGAGTTAAGCTGTTCACATCGTCATTTTAACACAAAGGGGGTATGAAAAACATTTATCCCAGGTGCGTCTTGACAGACTCGTACCGGGCTACCAGGCTTTGACCTTGAGATTTGAATTGACTCTATGGACTAAGTGCCGCCTTTCCCCTCTCTGTCGGCGGTGACATCCTCAAGGGGTGCGAAATCTTCAGTGCAATATGGAGTGCCACTATTGCCATTGAGTCTTTTGTCGTTTTTTTGTTCTTATAAGCATTTGGAAAATTTGTCTGAAATAGTAAAATAATAGGAAACTGAAAGACATATATTCTAAACTTCTACATCGCAATCAAATTCTTTCTGTTCATACAAGATCTAAATTATAATAAGTACATAAACACCAAGAATAATGATACATACCAAAAATATTATAAAAAATATACTATGAACATATTAGATGCACATCACTTCGCATAATTGCCGATGCATTGACACTGACATGTTCGCACTTCCGTCATCAAATTATCTGTTGAGATGACAATGTATGAACTACACTGGTATGTGAATGATTTGAGTTGGCCAGAGCCATACTTTCAGCTGTTACCTGGGCGTAAAAGAAAATGTCTTATTGATTGAGCTATGTAATCAACTATACAGCATGCACCATAGAGGGCGATATCTGACAAAAAGGAGGAAATTGGTTAGTGTTTTACTTTGATTCTTCAGGCTACGGCAAATAAGACATCACATTTAATACCGAGGAAAAGATCCAGAACCTGTAGATATTGCTGCTGATTTAATACGCCTCCGTGATTTGCCATACTATCTGTTGTGATCTGGGCTTTCGAGCTTGTTCGTTGCGTTTACATCAATTAGCTTGGTGAGGTTATGTATATCAATTACTTGTCAACTCTTTAGCTTTATGTCTTTCGAGAACTATTAAGGTAGAACGCGCCTCGGGGACAGATATTCGGACTCTCAAACTTCTCCCATCCTTTTCATACCTACCACTTGTTGGTGCTCATTTTAAAGCTCTTGGTGTAAAAAACTTTCACCGTCTTAGTTTTTCGTAAATAGAAAACAATTATTTTCCCCCATAGAATGCACTTCAATGACAGTCATAAAACTTGTCTTATTTAAATCGTTCCGTTTCCAGATTTGGTTTTAATATGAACATTTAATCAGTTGTGTTAATTTATCTTGAATAGGAAAGACAGGCTAAGCATCAGGGTATAATGATTAAAGGAAAATATGTCATAGTGAAATTTATTCGTGAACAGACGAATCTGAGAATAAGAATGTCTTTCATTTTACAGTGAATACAGAAAACACACTTTGCTATTCGCAGCAATTCTCTTTCAAACAAAATAATGACACTCAAGTTTCATGAAAAACTGATAGATCTGAAATTCTTGTAAAATTGTCGTGAAGCTGTTTCAGTCGAAGATGGGTTTCGCCTGCGGAATCGTTTATTTGATCGTAACGAAGTCCCTCGAGCAGTTAACTTTTTGAATTCTTAAGAGACATGTACAGCTACTACGACTTAGATTGTGAATATTTTGAAATTTGGATTTAATATAAATGGTCCGAAGTGTCACGATAAGCAATGACCACAGCGATGGAAAGCTCAGTTCATAGATTCATCAATTTACGTAAAATAAATTTAGTTACCAGGATAAGTTGATGTACAACTTTTCATATTGGCGTGAATGATCGTTATGTGTTTCGCTGCACCAATCACGCCCTCAATCGTCAATTAGTTGGAGTTCGACAGTGATCAAGATGTAGTGACTACGATTAGAAGATACGAACATAAAACAAACAGTGCACTCAATGGTCAAGTGAATTTCAAGAACAGCAACAACTGTTAATGAAAGTGTCATCAGAAAAGCTCTTCGATGAAAATTTTGTGTATTAGTATTTCAGTATTGAATGTTAATACTAACTCTGCGGTTAGGATTGGTAATTCCACAGGGCGAATAATGGAAGTGGATTTGCCAACGTTGCGGGATGACTACAGCCTCTACCGAACGTGTAAGTTGAGAACACAAAATTTGCGAGACCAAAATGTTTGGCATTTGTTACCGAAACGTTGACGCAGGAAGCACAAAAGTTGGACGCGGGAAACAGAAAATATAGAAAATTTTCAACTTTCTTATCAGTGTATCAGTGATTCGGATCAAGCTGTAGAGATCATCCAGTTATTCAGTTGCAATTTTGCACTTCGATAATCAACCACACACACTGCTCTAAATACGTACACTCTACCGTCTCCGGCAAAGCCGTCTTATTTGGCTAAGTAATACTCAGTGTTTCATTTCAACCCACTCTTAGAAAAAAATGACGGGTCACACAGTGAGGGCGTTTTCTTGTTGAACTGCTTCGGTTCACGCTTTATTTCACCACGAACTTATCGGGACATACCAGAATACAGAAATATTCAAATCTTTGACATTAACATTCAACAGAATTATTATCTACATTTCTACAAAAACCCCAACATTTCATAGTTTGCATAGGTGACCTCACAAAAAATCATAGACAGTGAGGACAATTTACTATCTTCTTGAAAGTTTTATGGTACGCTTTTTTAAACGCTTTACCTCATTATCTCATCACTGTTTGGTCAGAGTTATTATCGACAAATGACATTTACAGTGCGTTATATTTAGACCATCTCACCATGAACATCAAACTCAAACAGATATAGGAGAAGGCGACCTAGTACATTTATCTAAATTCCATTTTTACTATTCTCCACAAAATTTCTATCTCTACAAGCAAGTATTACTATTTTTGGAATCTCGCTCGATAAATTAATATTACTCTCTTTTGTAGCATTAACAAAATCATCCTCTAATGTAAAAATAAGAAGCCATCAATAAAGCATGGAGGGCCATCCCCCACCCCATTGGTTGATTGCTCGCGTCTATGCGTCGTTTCACATGAACACAAAGAGTCATCGCGACTCAATAAGCATTATAAGTATTGTACACTGACAGTATGTGATGACATCAAATTTCAATATTGTCTATTACTGTATATTACAAAGCTACATCCAAATTATGTCATTGGTCCTTTTTAAAAACATTTTTCAGTTGAAGAATAACTTACATTTTTACAAAACATTGATCACGTAACTAGAAGGCTAGGGCAACGGAGCGTGGGAGTCAATAGGTAGGATTGGCACGTGACCAAGATACCAGAACCGGTCATGTCCTTGTTGTTGGGTAAACCCCGTATTCTAGACTCTGGGTTAAGTTCACCGAAAGTTTATGGTCTCATTGCAGAGAAAGCTCAGAAAGTAGTACCATGGCAACATGTCTATCGCCATGGTAACTGATTTTAAAGATGAAAATTCTAACAAGAAATAAGAATGAAGTCAGTCTCACAGTTGTTCAGACAAAGTATGATTTTCTTTTCAAAACAATGATCAGATTCTGAATATATACAAACATTAATTACTGCATCGGAATTATAGCTCTCTTTCCGATGTCATTGTAAATATTTCGACATTTCAGAGGCTTTGCTGAGCAAAAGGTATCGTGGACCTCTAACTTATACAACTTCAATTAAGAAATAATTCTCTGCAAATAGATGCTCAGCTATGTCAAAATATGCAGCTTATCAAAATATAAAATAATGTCATGACAAATACGTTTCACGTTCACATCATGGCACATTCTATCGGACAGACGAAACTAAATGTTTGACTTAAATGTGTGGAGGAATGGTTTCACTGGAATTACTTTTAATGTTGTGGGAGCAAAAAGTCAGGAATATAACAACTGCCATTTTCTTCACGTTTCAGTATCGACCTTATTTGATCAGAACATTAGAAACATGGATATAAGAATTTTAGAAGCACTTCATTGACAAAACTATCCCACAACCCTACAGGCGAATTTTCATCCTGACAGACACCATCACAAAGAGCACGCCCTCACAGACAGTATACTGGCACCTCTGGCTTTATTCTGTCTTGATTCTCTGACTTGTCATTCTGTAGATGATGGTATCACCAGGATCCATGTACCACATCAGAAAACAAATCACAAAAATGGTCAGAATCCAGAACACAGAAATCCAGAGAACAATGTGGAAAAGTGATGGAAAGTCTTCTGATGTAGATTTGGCCACGTTGAAATCAGAGGGATCAACATCTGCAGAACTCTGCAATAGCGGAGAAAATTTAAATTTAGTTTTCAGGAAGGTGTGTTTGAGTAATTGAAGAAGATGTGTAATGGTTTGAGGGTAAATTATGGCAATCTACACAAATTATAGTTTCAACACGATTGGAACTAATTTGGGATAATTGAATGGTGAAGTAATGTCGATTTAATCTGCAAATATAAGCTTATCTGCTTCTCTTTTTACATTAAGCACTTGTTCTTATGAGTAATTTGTAATATTGCAAAATTCAGCTATACGGCACATAACACTTTTGAGAAATTTGAAAAATATGAATATTCAATTCTCCCAAATTAGTTCCAATCACGTTTTTCTTAAATTAAGACTAATGATGAATATTCTATTCCTTACTCCTATGTGTTTATTATGGGTCCATAAAAGCTCTTTGATTTTCACCGCAGTTACAACAAGTCAGTGCAACTTCTGAGGCAAGTTTTGGAACAACTTTACAAACCAATCACACAAGTGTGGCAACATTTAGATCAAATTCGCTGTTCATTCTTATCTGCATACGACAGTAAAAGACTGTGATTGTCACACTGGGACGTACAAAAATGACCAATTCAAAGAATATCAAAGATGCACATTAACGTTCAGTTATTTGGAAAAACGCTTTTGTCTCTTCATATTGATACTATGCCATGGCTACCTAGATATTTGTTTATATCTAAGTTGAGGACCGCCAAATCATATGTCTTTGTCTGTTCTGTGTGTTAACCACTCTTTGTTTTGTAATGCAAGTTCTCAATGACATTTGTCAGACAAGTTCTCATAAATTTGGAATGCCTTGATGGGATGACTTTTCAATACTGTAGGTTTGCAGATCTTTATTTGTTAACTTTACTAATTTAATTTACATTCACCAGGAATGTTCAGACGGAGATTGCGTTCTCATGATATTGCATGGTCTAGCCATCTACCGACTCTTTGAGTTGAATCAACGTAGATAGGAGACACTGAGACCGGTGTCTCTTCGTAATTTTAACTAATTATTAATTCGATGCAACACTTTGTGTCGGCATATCTAATAAAAATAAATGTGATTCAAAGTAGCTAAAACAAGTATGTATTTCAATTCATAATTTGCATTTTAGATGTTAACCAATCCTTGGGGATACAGTGGAATACCTTCTTCATCCTTGAAAACCAGCAAAATCTACAGTACCAACGCTGTGTTTTCGCTCTCACAGACACTTACCTCAAATTCATGCGTGCGCGTGTCTCCATGTTCGCTCTGCCTGCGTTGTCTCACCAGTATAGGGTCATTAGGGGTCAAAGTTGCCACTTCGGCCACAATGTCGTCACCGTACAATGCTTTCAGGGTCGTCATCAACTGAAACCAAGATAAGGTTGGCAGAAATTAGGCTGACGACAGAATTTGTACAAGCTATTTTAAGAGCAGGGTGTCTAATTTCACCAAACGAGATAAATTTTCGTTTAGATTCGATGTTACAACAAGTATTTTATTTAAAATGCATTCGTTTCAATGTTTTATCTTCCATGACAGAAATCTTGGTGTAAATTCAACATGAGAAGAAATCAGTATTTTTTTTAAAGAGATTTCATCGGCGTGAAGGTTATTCGTTCATCAAAGAGTTTACTTTTACTGGTATCATATCTTTTCCGAACAGACAAAACATCAAGTGAGTCTTGGTGACATTTCAGCTAAAGGTCATCTTGCCATGACCTTTTGAAAAAAGAAAACGGAGCAGATCTGGATCTAATCCTTACAGAATGTGACATCAAACCTCTTATTAACATCTCCATTATGAAAACGGTTTATATTCCTTTTGAAATTATTGTGTTGTCATTGTAATCAACCTTAATTTAGGTAGAATAATGTATGCAAGTATAAGTGGAATTTTGAAGTGAACAAATTCATCATATCAACGTACATATCCTTATTCAAGGATATCTAATGAACAATTTGGAAAGTATCTTTCCGAGCTTCCTATGTAAAGCAGTGGATGATAGCTCTAAAAACTTGTGACTAAATTTGCCATTTTGATTTTGTCGAGTTCTTCTTACCCTGTTTAGGAAACTCGACAGTACGTCAATACCATCTCGGACCTGGCTGGACTTACTGCCGTAGGTACGTATGAGATGGTTCATTCCTCCAAACGAGAACGTGAAAATGTCAGGAACGCCATCTTGTGTCAGGTGCTTATTTTCGGATATCTATATCAAGGGAAGGGGGAAATACGTGAGAAATAGCCCGGATATCGTTTTAATTGCACATCGTGAAAATGTGGTATATGAGACGGGGTCACACAGGATGTCATTATCAACGCTAGCAATTGTTCCTTGCTGACATAGTTGTTACCTTGCGTTAACATTATAAACAGTATAAGGAATGGTTTCTGTTACACAGTCAAATGGCCGATTATGCATGGTGAGGTGAAAAACTTCTGTAAAAAGAGAATTGACCCTGGGAATGGGATCTACGGTCTAGTAGCTGCAATATTCTGTGCATCTTGGAATCCTATAATGAGACATTCACTCATTTTGGTCTTGCGATGGAAAAGTCAGAACTTAAAAAATATGGGATCAAGGTGAGGTCAAGGAAACAACATATTTGTGCTTCCGGTAACCTGAGCTACTCTATTTAAAACCCTTCCAACTTTACACTTTTTGGCATTTTCGAAAAACACGCATGGTTTTGTGGAAAAATTTCTCTTACATGTATTATAGGATCACATTGAAATAAAAGTAGAAAATTAAAAAGTTCCCGACTAACCTGCCCTATTCCCCGAGGGCTTGTTTACAGAAACATTATTTTCCCTTACGCCTGTTCGAAACGCAGTTATTATTGAACATAGAATCAATGGTCTGCAAGATTCCAATTTGGTGAAATACAATGAATGATATTGACCCAAGTTTGGTGGAATGTCCAAACTCGTTTCTGTTTCGTTGGAATTTTACGGAAAGGTAACAAGTAGGGCGGAAAAGTTCTATCTGGGAAATGAGTAGCTGTAGGTATTTCCACGATATTCTGCAGTTTCTCATCGTCTTAATATCACAATCTGTTCATAAATTCGAAATAAATTACCAATGAACTGCATGAAAAGGTGACAGTACCGTTCATGTTAACGACCGTTTAATCTTGTTTTGCGCAAGTATTTCACTCAAAGGGCAAGTTTTGTCTCACTCATGGATGTTGTCCTTATTTGTGCTTTCAGAAACATTATCCATGTACGCCTACAATCATCAGATAATGTCTACAGTTTTCGACGTCTGTGAAACGCGACCAGGAAAAAGCTATTTTTATGAGAGCGACTTCGACGCAAATGCTGTGCCGATGGACCATCGAGGGAACAATAAATTATACACTACGTTCGAACTTAAAATGATTAGTGTCCGTGACTTTTTTATGATAATTTCGATTATGACAGCTTCCGCGAGGTTTTAGATTCAAGTTGATTTACAGGTCACATATAGTGAGTGTAACATGAACCGGAAAAGAAAGAACAAAAATAATGTACGTAGCTACATGGTGACACGCAATAATCATTAAAAAATGCCTCATATATCGACCGTACGTGATATTGCAGCCCTGGTCCGTTATTTTAACCCGAGTTTACTTAAAACACCCGAGGGCGTGCAAATGGCGGTCATATTACCGCCTGATGTTGTTATTGTATATATATATATATGCAAATAACAATGATTCCAACTCACGCATGCGTAAAACAGGAAATACAAGTCACGTTATCGCTTATATATCGTAAATCGGTCATTGAAGGTTGAGTGCGCTGAGTAAATAGGGGATTCGATAATGTCGCTTTTGTTTAAAATGATCGCATTTTCTGCGGAAACGACAGTCTTGCCTAATCATTAGAAGTAATGATCATGAGCTTGATAGGTCGCCGTATGGACAAGGGCGCTCGACGATAACGATGTATATATTGAGTTATGTATTTAGTATGTACGTCTGTGTGTCTGTGTGTCTGTCTGTCTGTCTGTCTGTCTGTATGTATGTATGTATGTATGTATGTATGTATGTATGTATGTATGTATGTATATATGTATGTGTGTGTGTGTGTGTGTGTGTGTGTGTGTATGTATGTATTTAGTATGTATGTATTCAGTATGTATGTATGTGCGGTATGTGCGGTATGTATGTATGTATGTATGTATGTATGTATGTATGTATGTATGTATGTATGTGCGCTATGTATGTAAACGAACATGCGTGCGGTTGGCAATCAATGGATATGCGTGTGTCTTAAGGCAAAACACACACGACCAAGACGTTTTTTTCTCTGATGGCAAGATATTTACGTCGAAACTGTTGTTCTACGCAGGAAACACTGGTGTGACAACGTGACTTTCGATGAGCGCAAAGAATGGTAAAACCTATAGAAGTGTCACAAGTCATCCCTTCAGATCATGCATAAATATTACACACGAAGAACTTCGGCAGCTAAATCCAATTGGTGAACTAGTCTTCCCTATCAAATTATTTCAGATAATCATCTCTAAAAAATTCGTATTTGAAAAAGGCACACATTTTTATTCGTTCTTTCATCTCAAGACATTTGAAATTATGACAGCTAGTAATTTGACAGAAGGATTCACTTGTATAGTATCATTATCATTATCACAGTACCATTATCACAGTATCATTACTATTATCATATTATCATTATCATTATCATAGTATACCATTATCATTATCACAGTATCATTATCATAGTACCATTGTCATTATCGCAGTATCATTACCATAGTACCATTATCACAGTATCATTACTATTATCATATTATCATTATCATTATCATAATACCATTATCATTATCACAGTATCATTATCATAGTACCATTGTCATTATCACAGTATCATTATCGTTATCACAGTATCATTATCACAGTATCATTACTATTATCATATTATCATTATCATAGTACCATTGTCATTATCACAGTATCATTATCATAGTACCATTGTCATTAGCTGCACGTATTAAATTCCAGTGCCCGAAAATTACGAAAATTCAAATCAGACTGTTTTTCGGCACACAGTCAAGTTTGTACACAGGCGACCCAAGTATTACTTAGTTTTTCACACTGTTTTCTCTATCATTTTCTCTTCTTTCTTCATGCTCTGAATGATCGGAAAAAAATAAAATAAATGGTTTATATAACCTAACCTAACCTAACCTAACCTAACCTGTGACTCTTTATTTATTTTACACTCCATTACAAGGACGTATATCTCTCATACACACATGCTGTAATTAATTAGTCAACACAACTAATTATGCTAATCCGTGAACTTATCAGAGGTTGGTCAACATCGGAAAGATAGTGATGTTAATGAAAAAGGAGTTTTAGTAACCATTCCTATCTTTCGCGATGTTGACCAACCCGTAAAATCCCTGATAAGTCCACGGATTAGCATAATTAGTTGTGTTGACTAATTAATTACAGCATGTGTGTATGAGAGATATACGTCCTTGTAATGGAGTGTAAAATAAATAAAGAGTCACAGGTTAGGTTAGGTTAGGTTATATAAACCGTTTATTTTATTTATTCCGATCATTCAGAGCATGAAGAAAGAAGAGAAAATGATAGAGAAAACAGTGTGAAAAACTCAGTAATACTTGGGTCGCCTGTGGTTTGTATCGACAAAAACTTCACGTTAAAACTTACCACATCTAGGATTTCTTGCACGATTTGTAACTCACTAAGAAAGGTAAAATCGGCGTCTTTCGAAAAGTTCAACGACCCCAGATTGAAGGTGTAGAGTACAGATAACTGACTGCCGAGCAGTACTGGCTGTATTTGATTCCTTGTAGCTGGGACATCTCGGAAGAGATGAGGATGTTTCGAATGAAGCGTGAAAAGCTAATGGAAAGAAAAAAATACTAGAGAATATATGAACGTGAACCATTGGGAAATCAGAGATGAAGCATTGGTCTGACTGCATTTGACCTTGAAGCAAACATATAACGCATTGTGGTCGATATATTGATAGGAACGTTCGGTGGTGAGGTGCACTACTAACCAAACAGTTTGTATATTGGTGTTTTAATACTCTTAACTTATAGTTAACATGACCTCGTCTTTCTGTTCCCTAAGGCACAATACGATCAATATTGCAAACATTTATAATTCTTCATCGTTGAGAGAACCCCTTTGCATCGCCATTAAAGATAATACCTATATTGTTTTATACCTCCATACGTACAATCAGAATGCTTGTAACAATGGATAGGTGTTGACGTGCACACTTTTAATTCAAACTTATGTGAATGCACCTTTATGTATGCCTGTCTGTAATTACAATGTAAATTTGTAGGTTAAAGGTCAGATTTCATGATGTGCTACACCTATTGTTCTCTACATAGAATTTAATCAGTCTTCTTTCTCACATTTCACGACAATGCTTAACATGATTTTCACATGAATTCTCATTATGATAAATCTCTCTGATCAAGTCTACAAACCACACTTAAAGTTCCACAAACTCGGATAAAATCATACGGTTACGGATCCTTCTCCTATACTTCATAAATTCTATGGAACAAACTACCAGCTCATATTCGATCAGTTCCCGACATCCGCACCTTCAGATCTTTGCTTAAGACTCATTTCTTCAAGAGAACTTACCTGTGACCTAGAGTAAAGCGCCAGTGAACATTGCTGATGGATACTAGGCGCTATATAAATTATTTATCCTATCCTATCCTATCCTATCCTATCCTATCCTATCCTATCCTATCCTGTCCTATCCTATCCTATCCTATCCTATCCTATCCTATCCTATCCTATCCTATCCTATCCTATCCTATCCTGTCCTATCCTATCCTATCCTATCCTATCCAATCCTATCCTATCCTATCCTATCCTATCGTATCCTATCCTATTCTATCCTATCCTATCCTATAATTATGACAATTTGATTCTGTTACCTTTCCATCAGATGACAGGTCAACCGTTAGTGGATTCTGTAGTGGAAATAAACTTTCGATATTTTGGGAAACCGCTTCAGTGCTGATGAATGGTACATCCTATGTGTGGAGAAGAAATACAGTTACGCATAGAAAATTAGCGACTACGTCTTGTTGCATATTTATGACAAATGAATAGTGAGCAATAAGGTCACTTCCCAAGATTATTTAGTTCTATTGAAGTTGTTGAAGTCTGCTGCCAACTTGTGAAATGTGACGATGAATGCATTTTCAATGGAATAATGTACATTTCTGGCTTAGTCTGTGCATAGGGATGGGTATAATGCATAGGGATGGGTATAATTACAGAAATTCATCAATTATACAAATGAACTTACAATCAGTATGCTATGCTCATCAAACTTTTTTCATGACGAAAAACTAAGTATGACAACTTTATCTCTCAAGTCCGATCAAATGCAGTGAATTCAGTTTTGAGATATGGCCTAGTTGCAATAATTTATTAAATATGTCGACCAGCTTATGATCAGTAAGTCACGCAACCAAACCTTACTACAAAGTCATTATTATAATTTTGTAATTCTTTTGATATTGCATGCAAGCCAAAATAATTGATTAAGCAAATTTGCCTCATTATGCAAGCAGAGCCTCAAGAAACTAATGTGATCTGGATATATACAATATTTCGTTGGTTTCCGTAGTGAACATTTTGAGTTCACAACGGGTGGAGCCATGTCATGGACCCCTTTAATTTGTGGACTACGCCCACCCGTTAAGCAAAAAACCCGACATACAGTAAACCTGGGCATTGTGTATACATTTTTGTCATATCGATAAGTTAGTTATGCGTAAAGGGGTGGATCGGTGAAGACTTTCAGAGTTTCATTACTTGGTCCACTGACAAAGACACTAGCAACACTGTGGGCTCTGATGATGGTGACCTCGTCAATCCATAAAGACACTGCGTTGCCAGACTCGTCGTTTCTGACGACAATAAACGTCACATTTTGATTTGCATATCTTTGACTGGTTGATGAATAACACTCTTGGCAATGTGCCAGTTTTACCCAGAGGTTTAATATGATGACAGGGAGGTGAACGTGCACCAAGTAACAAAACGTGCAACCCAAAATAACCACGATGACGTCACTTCAAGAGATTTGTAGATAAAGGACGTTCTGTTACTGTGACAACCAACCTTTTCAATCGGAAACGTTGCTATGACACCTTCAAGGTTCAATTTGATATCTTCTACGCCCTCTACTGTGCAGAGCACATTCGCTTTAGGTCGACGGAATAAATTGCCGGAGGACAGACCAGACCACCCGAGTTCCTGGAGAAGTGAAACAAAAACATTTTAGCATATTACTAGTTTTGATCCTATTTAATCTTTCTAGTCTTGAACCGATCTATTCTTAAACAGTAGCGAACACGAAGTACATATATAACTATATATATATAACTATATATATATATATATATATATTATATACTATATACTATATATTAATAAGACATATAACACACACACACACACATATATACATATATACATATATATATATATATATATATATATATATATATATATATATATATATATATATATATATATATATATATATATATATATATACATACACAAAATGTATACAATGTGCCCTCCCGGTTATCACCATAATGGCTTTATGGCAACCTCTGAACTTGGGCACAGAGAGTACGGTTGCCTCATTATGCAAGCAGAGCCTCAAGAAACTAATGTGTGTATATATATATATATATATATATATATATATATATATATATATATATATATATATATATATATAATATATATATATATATATATATATATATATATATATATATATATAACGCATAGTCCAAGTATTAAGTGCAATCATTATCGCTCGATGACCGTTCCATTCGCATTTATGGACCATATTCTCGTTTGCACACACAAATGACACACATATCTTCCAACGATTTACTAAGCATTACACCAAAATGTAATCAAATCCAGCGATTAGTCGCTGGTTAAGTCCTCCAAATGGTTAACGCTTAAGAGGTTAACAACTCGTTGTGTTCAAAATACTCGAATTGGAAGGTTGCCGCGCTAGAAGTAACCTACAAAGCCTAGCGTTTTACTCAACTGCTCCGCATATGTAGTTCTGTAATCATCACGGTCCGTGACGAGATCTATCTCCCTTGAACTTGGAATCAAACTTGAGGACAGACGACTTGGGAAAAAAATTTCACATGACGATGGAGGTGATGAATAACAGAGACTTAGAAATAACCCTTAACCAAGCGCATATCGATGAGAAAATGGCGTCAATAGTTTTTATTCGGTAGCATCAAGGAGCAGATAGAAGACACCATTAACCGTTGTCTAGCAGACGTGACATATTAGATGAGCGTACAAAGACTATACATGTAGCTTCTGCACGATAGCCCTGATGATTCGCACGGAAATGAAACCAATATTTAGAGTAATATCACCTGGAATAAGATGAAATCAATTACAGAATTTCTGCAACACGTGCGTGTTGTTCTCTTTCACTGTACTCGTATCTGGCTAGCTAGCATCCACAGTCGCTGAGGCGATCATCGAGATCGATGTAAGTCGTAGTGAAGACCGTTCTGTATCCGTACGTTACGGAGCCGTGTGCTGGCCTTCCAACTTACGGAGCCGTGTTCTGCGATGGTGTTCTGCCCTTCTAACTGGTGTTAATCTATCACCAATTGGTGATAGACTAAGACAGGTTTTAATAGTACATGCAGGGTCACACACAGCTTTGAGTAATTGGAACCATGTGCTTTCGGTAGTTAGAACCAGGTAATGCATGTCACACACACACACACACACACACACACACACACACAGAGCTTGTGGTAGTTAGAAACAGGTAATGCATGTCACACACACACACACACACACACACACACACACACACACCACACACACACACACACACAGCTTGTGGTAGTTAGAAACAGGTAATGCATGTCACACACACTGCTTTGTGTAGTTAGAACCAGATAATGCATGTCACACACACACACACACGCACTGCTTTTGGTAGTTAGAACCAAGTAAGGCTTGTCACACACACATACACTACTATGCCTTTGGTGTAGTTACATCCTTTAATGCATGTCACACACACTGCCGTCGGCAGGACTAATCAAAATATTATTGCCTAAAATAGTTAGACACAGTGGTCTTAAATATCCGTCAGTGAAGAAATCTATGTTGTTGCTATTCCTGTCCACATTAAAATAAGCTTTTTAAAGTCCCGTCTTGGTGATAAAGTCTCGTGAAGTTCCTCTCTGCAACTGTCTCACAGTTCTGTTATTGTTCCTATTTTTCATTACAAATAGAATCATGTAATGATGTACATGTGTTCGGGCAATGATATTCACTACTGCATTAACTTAACCTTGAAATCCGCTGGTAATTCAAGCATTTGTAGTCGAAATATTCTTTTTTAAATTACAAACCATGAAATGTCAGCGTTGAACTTGAACTAAACCGTGCTAGGCTATACAGATTTAGAAATACAATAAGGCCGATAAGCGTCCTTGAGGTAATTGCTTGGGTCCAAATTAATGAAGTTTTAGTTGAGACCTTGATTTAAATATTACTTGTTTTATCACTATCAGTTTGTGATTTCTCCTTCTCGGTATTACCAATTCTTTATTGCATTTAATTTAATCATTGCACATACATGCATACATATACACATGTATAACATGCATACAACCATATATTATATCACACTCATGAAATTCTAAATTGAGGGAGAATTCTGATAAGTGTCAAATTAGGATTTGAACCTAGTCTATGTCAGCTTAGGTGCCTTTTTAAGTAAATTATGATAATGTGTATATAATTGCTAGCCAGTTAAATTTACGCTTCATGCTGTCTGGAGGGGCGTGTATTGCAGTCGTGGACTGACGCCCGGCATTTTGTCCATGCCGAGAAAATAAAATTCGTGTCAGGTATTACTCAAATTTTCAATTAATTGCCTTGTAAGCCGAAATTTTGGAATCCAGTGGATATGTTTCAACACAATTTTGGTATCAATAACCATTAAAGCAAGAGCGATGCAATTAACAAGTCTGTCGAGAATATTTATGAAATCATCGCCATATTTTGATGAAATGAAATTGAAAAGGAGCAAATGATCGGGGCGGGATGCTCCAATGTGTTTGACCATCACTTCACACACGTAAGGAAAATTTTAATAGACAAAATGGAGGTCGCAAAGTTCATAAAACTTGGTTGCTGTTGTTGACACACGGCCGTTTCATAAAAAGCGATTTCGATGATTTAATTACATTATTAATGTCGGCCATTTTCATGGTTACCATAGAATGGTGACATGATACAAGCTATCGATTGAACACGGAGAATTTTTTATCTCGGAACGAGCAAAACCATCTGCTAAGCTGATGTGCATGGTTTTGAGTCACGTGCCAACTCTCGCCGTCTCGACAGTCATGTCACAAACAACTCATATACACGGAAAATAAATGGATTTCCATAGCACTTCAAAGTGCTATACATTGCTCACCAGGTCAAATTATTCTGCTTATTTCTGCTAGAAATTACATTATATCGCCTTGTTCATTATGATCTGCCACATTCTTATCCAGGGTCCGTACACTCAAAGTCACTTCAAATTCAACGACTTTCAAGGACTTTTTCAGCAATTTTCAAGGACGTTTGAGATCCAAGATACTATTTTCAAGTTTTAAATATATCAATTTAGATATCGTTTTACATTATCATCTTACAATGTCACGACTGATCATGGATGGATTAAGAATTTTCCAGGGCTATCAAGGTCTTAATTTCTTGTTTAAGGTCGTTTCCATTATTTTCCAGGAGGCTTACAATTCAAGGACTTTCCAGGAGCGTACGGACCATGTTACCTTGTAGTGAAATAATATCCCATAATACTTTGTACCACAACTTTGATGTACTAAGACTTCTATAAAAATGTAGACGATGGCACATGATTACGTCATTAACTGAGTTTATGGGTTACTGTCTGGCTATAGGCACCGAGTGACCTATGGCCTGCTGATTGACAATTCACACTGTTGTCAAGAACATTAACGAATAATAGCAAATAATAATAAATATGTAATAATCAGATTATTACTCACTTTGTTTGTTGAGAAACCAAGAGCTAGCGACACCACATCAGCCACCTCGCTTGCTCTTATTTGTTCAGCATCTGGGGTTATTTGTACGTACTTGGGTTTATGGGTGAAATGCAGCTGATTGGCGGCAAGTATTTCCAAACCTGGACAGAGATAGCAAATGAAATACAACAGAATTCACGTAAGTGTTTTCCACATGATAGAAACAACCTTCTACTGGTTCTATTGCTCACGTGATGTAGAAATTATACGCTCCCTTTGTTATTGCTTTTTCACATTCTTTCCTTAATTTGACGATTCACAGTACTAGCTGTACCTTTTGAAAGATATTTTATTCCTTTTATCATCTTTGCATAACACTGATACTTGTTCGACCCAAATATCATCTTGAATGGTTAATGTTTAACTTGTCAAAACAGGCTGTGTATTCCAATCTAGAATCCATTTGTCGACAGTATTATTGCATACAATTAACATCTATGTGTACAAGGCTAAAACTTTGCATTCAAAAATAAAGACAATCTACAGTTTTTTTTTCTGCAACTAAAATAATGAAAATATTAATGAATTGGCTAGTGTCACCGTCAGTTCCCTTTCTGATATGTATAAACGTAACATTTGATTTGTGAGAAAACAACGCAGATCGCTATGAGCACGGAAGATTTTCGACGGATCGCTGTTTGTAATCCGTCACAGAAATCCACAGTTTTGTGCGATGAGTGCCAAATCTGCTCTGAACGGCTTTTGTCACAGCAGAATACACACACACTGAAGTTTTGAGATGGACCTGAATCCATTGTTTTCAATAATAGCAGTTCATGCAGCGCAATTGAAGCATAGAAAAAATACACAATACAAACTATAATATACTGTATTTGTGGTAGGTTGTGCTGATTGGTTTGCCGTTCTTCATTTGACAATAAATAATTTACAGTATTTCAATTGGTTTAACTCTGAACGGATTTAATTTGTATAGAAATAGTCAAAACTCGTTAGGTGCAAGATTCTTGTAAGAATTATGGAGTTATGATAAATTCTTCGTCAAATATCATTCATTAAGATCTGTTGCTGAGATTTTTATAATCATACACCAAGGCATAAACACAATGGTTATCGCTGATAAACACCGCGCTGTCACGTGCCACCAGCGTTGCAACAACAACAGCCTGATGTGACGGTGTTATATTTAACGTTGACGTCGGGACGCACGGAAACGTGACTGCCTTGGGGCAAAAAGCGCGGTATTTTACAGAACGGTCGATAAGATGGCGCCGATGATATGAAAACACTGCAACGATAAGTCATGACAAGGCGGGTATACGATTGTTAGAAATTTAAAAGCAAAACAATTATATTCTGTATTATATCAGTGGAGAGATTTGCATAAAAATGTTCAAATACCTCCCTTGTATTTGTATTTGTGAATTTTAAAGCAAAGTGTTGAACAAGTGGCATACGGGACAAAATTTGTGCTTATATTGTTATTGTAAATATAGATGTATACGTCTATGTATATGTTTACGTACTTACGTAGGTACGTGTGTATGCGTATGTGTGTATATGTATGTACGTATGCGTGTGTATATGTATTTTGAAACTATACAGTATGAAATGTTTGTTAACAATACTATATCATTGACTCCCTCCGTTTCTAGAACAAGACTACGGCCGGGCAATGCCCTCGTAGAGTATCGAAAGGACGCAGTATCACATGGGTTGCGTTAACGTGACCAGAAATTTGACGTGTTTTCCGCCGTTACGATGTCATGATCGAAGGTAATTCTGAACAAGCAGTTTCTCATTCTTTCTTTCACTATTTGGTAAAAGGCCAAGATTCTTGGTTTAAATCTTATCGGAAGCAATTTAGAAACTAACTTCAAAACACAAGAATGGAATCATGTAAACCAGGCTGACTTGAAATTGAAATATGAATTTCGTTTGAGCCAAAGACTACCACCCCTTGTCAGTATTCAAAATTTCATTTTCTTCACATACCTAAAATGGAGACAACACAAACAGTGGACCAGGACACTATTATAAACTTTGTGTGCCCATAACACTGTCCCTGGGAAGCATTCTACCTTACATAATTGCCAGTAGTGCCTGGTGTGTGAAAATCAAATCCAGTATCTTGTCTGATGACGGGACGCATGAAACGGTGACATAAGTTATGTTCTCAGCTTTATATATAGTGTGAAGTGAAACGCGTTAACAAGCCACCAAGCACCATCATTGTTTGTCACAAGCGTGCTGTACTGCACCATAGACAGTCGATGACTCTTGACTTTGTGACTGCACTCAGCGAAAAAAATATCGCGAGTTACACCTGCTGTCCCTATGAATACATTTTTACGATCAGAATAAATAACAGTGTCTAGGAACAGCAATTTTGACCCTTTCACACTATCTGGACAACGCCTAAGTAGAATGCACAAGGCAAAGACGACCTAATGCAATGTTCGTCGAGATTAATCATGTTATAAACTCTAAGTCTGGTAGAGAGTTTTGAAATAGCCTTGCCCTGTCCATGGTGAACACCGAGGAGCTATTATTACGCCAGCATTTACAATGCTCTAGCTTTCGCCATTAAACAACCCAAACGGGCGACAAATTTGCGGCCAGTGTGCCTACTGAGAGGTACTATGAACTATAAAATTCGATTTTGAGTTCAACATACACAAAGAACAGTGTAAAGTACAACGACACTCTTACGAATGAGGTCAATTTTTTCGTAACTAATCAGTTTGGAATTTCTGAAGTCACTCACGTGTTTATCGTGTCCGGTAAGAACACAAAAAAGACCCGCATAGCACACAGAGCCTGTATATTGACTTGACACATAAATGCAGCATATCAGTTCACCCATGCTAAATTTTCAAGTGAAGTGCATAAATGCGATCAACACGAGGTGACGGTGGCCGCACAGCCTCCTCTCATAGAATGCTGTTCTCTAAATAATGACAATTTTTTTGTCATCAAGGCGTGTTGAATGTTGATATCTTATTTTTATCGTTGAAATGGCTTGAAATTTGCGTAATTTCGAAGGTTCTATCAAATTAAAAACAAATCCAAACCCAGTCATATTTGACCTGGAAAGATTATTGGAAATGAAAACGATATACACAAACCTATATATTCGATAGGCATAGCACGTGCTATTAGGTTGCTCTTCTTTCTCAGTATAAAACGAACCAGTGAGTATAATGCCAGAAGGACGGGGATATGAAACAAGGTGGAGACCTCATTAAAAAAGAGGAATACAGGGAAGTAGAAAGGGACGTCGACTTATAAAAGACCGGAGAAATTGTGATTGTTGTACTTAATTTGTCATATACATACGTGTACAGACAGAAATTCAGTACGGGGAGATAGATATTCAGACGAACAGAGAAACAGTCAGAAAGACAAACAGACATGTATACATTCAAATACACACAGACAAACTTTCAGAGAGGGAGGGAATAGTTGTCGGTCGTGACTGACTTCCACGTAAGGTTTCAGTCTGTCACTGCCTGGCAAACTGAGCTCTCTCAATTCGCAGGTCGACATCAAGCCACCTGTGGGTACCGCAAAGCGTCTATAATACAAAGTTGCAATGTGATTTTGACTGGCACTTGAGGGCGCACGGTGCGTTGTAAAGAATAGTGATGGACCCTTGCACAGTGTGACAACTGCTTCTTTGGGACGGACGATGAAAATACTAGAAAATCAATGATATTCAATCTCCCCGTTTGCAATTTCTTGTTAATCAACTGCTTGAAATAGCAGTTATAAAATCTGGTCACTATTTGGGGAATAACTAGGTTGAATACTGACAATAACTAGGTTGAATACTGACAATAACTAGGTTGAATGCTGACGATAACTAGGTTGAACAGTGACGATAACTAGGTTGAATAGTGACGATAACTAGGTTAAATAGTGACGAAAACTAGGTTGAATACTGACAATAATTAGGTTGAATGCTGACAATAACTAGGTTGAACGCTGATAATAACTAGGTTGAATACTGACAATAACTAGGTTGAATAGTGACGATAACTAGGTTGAATACTGACAATAATTAGGTTGAATGCTGACAATAACTAGGTTGAATGCTGACAATAACTAGGTTGAATACTGACAATAACTAGGTTGAATAGTGACGATAACTAGGTTGAATACTGACGATAACTACGTTGAATACTGACAATAACTAGGTTGAATGCTGACAATAACTAGGTTGAATACTGACAATAACTAGGTTGAATACTGACAATAACTAGGTTGAATACTGACGATAACTAGGTTGAATGCTGACGATAACTAGGTTGAATACTGATAATAACTAGGTTGAATACTGACGATAACTAGGTTGAATACTGACAATAATTAGGTTGAATACTGACGATAACTAGGTTGAATACTGATAATAACTAGGTTGAATAGTGACGATAACTAGGTTGAATACTGATAATAACTAGGTTGAATAGTGACGATAACTAGGTTGAATACTGATAATAACTAGGTTGAATAGTGACGATAACTAGGTTGAATACTGATAATAACTAGGTTGAATAGTGACGATAACTAGGTTGAATGCTGACGATAACTAGGTTGAATGCTGACGATAACTAGGTTGAATACTGATAATAACTAGGTTGAATGCTGACAAAATCTGATCATGTCAGTGGAACACTGATGCGATGTTTATATGTTACAAATGAAAAGCTGCATGGACAGAAATTCCGGTTGTAGATCAGACCACAGTTTGAAGAAAGAAATACCGAGCAATCTAACTCATGTCATTTCTCGACCTTTTGATAGCCCATGACACTGAGTAAGGAAAAGATCGGCGTTCACGTGAGCAGAATTTCAGAATGAAAACCGACCAGGCAAACCAAAGACAAATATCGGCCACTGGTTCCACAATGGATTGAATAGGCTGTAGTTCAGTAAAAACATTCAACGAAGTCGACAACGACCATGCCCAGGGTTTCGTTCAGGATGACATCATCATCAGTTGGATTTCCCCCTTTACCAAAAGAATTACGGGGAATTTCACCAGTTCATATGTACTACTTGTAATTTGTATCTATAAGGTGTGACTGACACCATTTCATGGGGCTTGTCCCCTTTGACAAATTACTAGTTGGTGCTAACTTGCAACAGTGGGGAGGATCCCGCTGTGTCAGGAGTGCGAGTTACGACACGATTTGTCACTGTCTTTGAGGGTCAAGGGGAGCCATTTGCTATCTACATTGTATCATTATTGTGATGACGTACAATTTCATTATGATCGCCGTTCATATCTCACCGTAAAAAGTCGAGAAAAATTCTGAACAGAATACCAAAATAATTATAAATGGCTAGAGATGACGTAAATGTCATGCTGCTCAGGTCACCTGTACAATTTAATCGGTAAGCTGCTTTTGAATCACTCGTGGAGGTGTAAAATAATCACGACCATGTCCTATTCTGTCCTATGACCTTAAGAGGACAAAACAAAGTTTTCTCATCGTGCGAGTTACGACACGACAGTTGTATTATTCTGATGACGATCGTAACCAGAAACTCATTTAATTTAGGCGAATTTACGGTTGAAAATTAATGAGGAAGATTACGTCACTCGCAGTGTTTCCAGTGGAATTTCAAATGGGCAAAGATTTAGGCGTGTCTTATGTTAATTTAATTTTTGAGTATCAGATTGGAATCAGGAACTCTGTACCGATTGCAGCTGGTTTGAACACCAACGTGGAGCTATTACTCTCCAATTTCCCAATACACATCCATTTGTATTTGTGCGATTCTTTACGTTATTCAACCCGCAATGCCACGCCTTGGTGGCATATCGAAGAAGTCACACGGCCCGATTCAGGGTCGTTGAACTCTAAGCGAGAATGCCGCTGCAGCGCGGCGGCCGCCATTAACTCCCCATAATCTGGTTTTGAAACCCGGTCCCTTTGTGGAGTGAGCGTGGTTGAAACTACAGCTGATGAAACATATCTGTGTCTCTGTGGAGGCGCGAACTGTATTTAACGCACCATCACCATACGAAACCTAGGCACGTCAGAAATCTACGCCGTTGGCAAATTACAATGTGTATGCCGTCTATACACGCGCCAGAAGAGAAATCTCTAATAGCGTACGAGAAATAGATCCTAGGCCTGCTTTGTATTCTACAAAAACTCCTTTATTACAAATGCTCCTTTACGACAATAGATAAATACGACCCAATCCGAACCCCTGAGGATCCCTAAACGATGGAGTTGGAGACAGTATGTATCCACTGATAAACAGCTCATTCTGAACATGGCGTAGTGGCAATCCTGAACACTATATTGTTCATGACGTCATTACTATGGAATGGTGTAACAATAAGGACTGAGCTAATGGCACTATTGTCATGATTACCCTATCAAAATTTCATGAATAATATTTCAAACTTCAAAATATAAAACACAAGTCGGTTACATGTAATATTATGTAATACTTTATCCACTTTTCATAGAGGAAGTTTAAGGTCTGACTGATAAATCAAGTAACGTTAAAATTTCCTTAGCAATGTGTTTCGATCTTTTCTCGGTGTAGTGTTATCATTGCAGTATAATAGCATTTATTTATTTCAATAACGTGGCATTCAAGTAACATACTAGTAGAGGGCGTTCATTTTCACTCGTTTGAAGGACAATGTCGCTGTTTTGGGAAACCGTTACTATCATTTTCGAGTGGCTTGTGATACTTTTTATGCTGAATATTCACACGTATTCTGACAGGGTGGCCATAAAAAACATCTTGAACCTCGCTCAAAGATTAAACCACTTTTGATATTTTCATCATTTTTCCTCAGAAAGACAAGTACATATCCAGATTCTTTCCCCTAAATTGTTGAAATACAAACTATCAGTCCTGCAAATAAAACTAATTGTACTTAACTCTGAGAGTTATTGTTGACCAATGAATTCTGATGTGGGTTACATTCAGTCATCTACGATAACATTAGGTATAATACACACTATGTTGACGAGTTGAATACAGGGCATTTCGATATGACTTTGACAGAAACAAAGAGCTGTACATTTCATAAACACAAAAAACAAGAACACAAACAGAAAAATAAGAAGTGTGTTGTGAATATAAACAGCTGGCGGAGTTGCATTTAACGAACCTTTAATATAAATGCAAATTATGTCACGGCTGTTCCTGCTGAGTGCCTAAAACAGACAGCTTATGCACCACACTCCAAATATCATCTTACATTGAATTGAGTTCGCGATTTATTCAACGACAATGTTTGATTTTATCTTAATATATGAAGCTACCTTTCCTCTTTAACTGCCAGTGGTAAGTTACTGCCTAGGACACTTCATATCCGGACTCATCGCCAAGCTTGTTCATAATCTATTATGTAACCTTTGATTTTGCCATTGAAGGGCGTCTCGGTCTAACCCACATAACAAAACACGACGCAGCACACTATGCATGCTGTGCTAAACCAGCGAAGATCGGAGCCAGGCGTGGCAGGCGTAATGTCAACAAAGGGCCTCAGCTATCAAAAACACGCCAGTGTCAATGATTTCCATTACGTTGCAACCAATATAGGAAGAGGAGGGGGATAGGTCATGCCGAAATGTGTTATAACCACACCAATGACAAGCGTTCCTATGTTATTACTGTATACTGCTCCTCCATTGCCTTATAAAACGTAATTTTTCATCGTTAGGGACCGTCTCAGATTGTCGCAGAAGTTCAAGAAACGAAATTTCTTCGTTTAGATCAAACCCCCTCCCCCCTCCCCCTAAACGAAACTTCAAAAGTGTGAAATGTTTATGTCTGCCTGAGAGTACAATGTTGCATTTTGCTATAGCTACTAAAGACATATTCCCCTTGCCACATTACAACATTAAACAAACCGAGGCTTGGTCTGCAATGCCCTAATGCCAGCACTTGCAAATGCAGTAACATCCGAGTAATCGTCATACGGTTCAGGCGATTTACCCATATAAGGATATCCCTCACTCGTTATATAGGAAACCCGGTCCAGTTCTGGCCGTTCCAGTATGCATTGACTGTTTTGATTGCGTTGTCGCAGACAGTTGCTTTGATTCCTTACAGAGAATTTGGGCTTCGGTTATATCAGTCTGTTTACATGGTGGTTTTTCCTCACCAGGTAGACATATAGCTGGAGTCACTCCGGCAAGAAACTTCGACATGGGGGCCCAGGCAAGTTCAATCATATTAAAACGACTATGACCAGGTGCATAACCCTGGTGCATAACAATTGAGAATAAAGAAATCTAGTGGTTAGAGCAGACGCTTATAGATAGCCCATTTTAAAAAATGATACATTTTGTCTTTGAATAATTTGATGAATGAAAGGTTTAGGATACAATGTTACTATCGGTAAATTGTGTTTGGGGAATGAACGAGATGGAAACAGTTACAAAGTTGTTGGCACGAGTGTGCATTTTTTTCTTTAATTTAAAATAAAACACGAAAACTTGTGATCACAAAATAAAAGTGCGAAAGTGAAGTTCACTAATTGAATGGAGGTCAAACCCCTCCCCCCTAAACGAATAAATTTCGCTTTTTGAACTTCTGCGACAATCTGAGACGGTCATCGTTAGTACATGTACTTTTGTTTCGAATTAAAACGAGAATCTTCAGCTTGTTGGCACACATTTCTCACACACCAAAAAATTCTCCAAAAAATTCTGAAAAGCGTCCATGGAATTTCACATCGTGAAATGTATAGTCTCCTCAGATTTCTCTACCTCCGTCTAGATGGATATTAGTACAATGACATTAGGCAAGGACCACACGGCTCTTGATAAGCCGGTAAACAATTTGCAAACACAAGGCCGTGCCTTTAGAAAGTATAAATCGATTCGCTATTTGAGATAATGGCTGTAATCCGGGGCTAAAACGAAAGCGTTTCCATGAAATCCTTACAGATACTCTACACTGTTAATGACCATGCCATCAAGCTGGAAAATAATTTCCCATGAAGTACAATCTGCGGATTTCGAGTGCAGACCATCAGATCTGAAAGCATTAAATGCTAATTTTAGAAATGCACGCTACATTTCGATAACAAAAACAAATACATATGAACTTGTGCGCATCCGGAGGTGGTTTATATATATATATATATATATATATATATATATATATATATATATATATATATATATATATATATATATATATATAATATATATTATTTATATATATATATATACACACACTCTGTGCCCAAGTTCAGAGGTTGCCATAAAGCCATTATGGTGATAACCGGGAGGGCACATTGTATACATTTTGTGTGTGTATATATATATATATATATATATATATATATATATATATATATATATATATATATATATATATATATATATATATATATATATATATATATATATATATATATATATATATGAGTATTTCCAGTTTGGTCGTTTATCGTCTAACTTTACGGGTTGACGATTTTATTCCGACAGCTGCTCTCCCTAACAACAAGATGTTGTCTCAAAGTGTAGAACACAAATCACTTGGCAGTTTTGGCCGGACAGCCTCTTTGACCAAAAGGGCACCATGCATAACATAATACTGAAAACTATACCAAACATAATAACCTGTATGACCTATATGACCTCGGGGTAGCTGTATTGACCGTAAGCCATCATCTTTAACTCGCCTATTGTGTAAAATGTTGGAGTGTAAAGAAGAACAATATTTGACCCATTTAAAAACTGAAAGAATTTGAAAGACTGACGACACCCAGGGGTTGTCGTCAGCCACAGACCAAGCATCATATTATACTGTGAAACCATTGCCAAAGCATTTATATTCATCACATCTACATTTCCAGATCACATTTGTGAAAATATCCATAATGTAACAAACAACACATCTATCTGTGATCATATCCATACATGTAACACACACTACACATCTATTTTTGACCACATCCATACAAGTAACATACACATCTCTCTGTGACCATATCCTTATATGTAACACACACTACACATCACCCTGTGACCATATCCATACATGTAACACACTACACATCTGTGTCCGTATCCATATATGTAACACACGTTACAGATCTCCCTGTGACCATAATCATACATGTTATACACACACTACACATCTATTTTTGACCATATCCATACATATAACACACACTATACATCTATTTTGACCATATCCATACATACTGTATAACACACACTACACATCTATTTTTGACCACATCCATACATGTAACATACACTAAACATCTCTGTGACCATATCAAAACATGTAACGCACACCTCACATCTCCCTGTTGCCATATCTATACAGAGAGAGAGAGAGAGAGAGAGAGAGAGAGAGAGAGAACGATTCGTCACTAAGGTACACCGTGTTGCCTGACGGTGAACAGACTTGACTTGTTTAAGTTCTTGATCCAAACCGATACATTCTCTGAAATTCTCTACCGGAGGTTCATGAAAACAATTTATGCGCCCCACTCGTCCTACACAATGAAAATAGGTTTGGGCTAAACCATGCTGATGAAAAAATGATGTGAGAAATCGTAAGTAGTGTTTGTCCATTGCTAGATATCGTTCAGCCACAAGTGTACAATAAGCAAAACACATCACTCCAATGGAGGGTATGTTCCATGAATATATTTGAAGATACATTTGGCTTTTTTAGACTGCAAGATTCAGTTGTGTATGGTAGTCGGGGATGGCGTAGCATCCATACACCAATGAATCAGTCTAAACTTTCTTGTAACCTGTCAGATAACGATAGGAGCATCAGAAATCCGGAGAGCAAGACGGCCGAATGCCGTGAAGTAACCTAGATTGGTGATTATAAGTATAAACAGTTCGCAAATCTGACAATACACATCGGTTTAGGGGACGGATTGGGAGTCGGTATCAAGTTACAAAACTTCCTGAGGCACCATTTTCTCGGGAAAAATTGAGAGACGTGTGTTTCGTTTTGGCAGAAGAGTCGTATCGATCAACACTGACGCTTTAACCAAACCCCTAGAAGTAAGCGACGCCATGGCAACGGATGGCACACTGTATCGATTTACTTGTTGGAGTAAACATCATTTATGCAGAGAAGATATCTCGCCGTGACTCGATTAGAGTTTAGCGCGAAAGCAACAACTCACACTTGTCATGTTGATGGGCTAACACTAAACCAACACCCATTTTACCGGTACAATATTTCATAGAAACATAGAGTAGATATGACAGAGCGTATCTCGCATTGAAAACACTCGCTGAATCGGAAAATACATTTAAAGCAAAGGTAAGAGGTCGTGGTCGTTTGGAATTTGGTGACAGGCACGGAAAAGGCACGCCCTTTCCAAAACAAAATTGATATATCTGCCGCTTGCTTGGCAAATCACATTCTAACAAATTTGGATCTGCGCCAAGCTCACCTGAACGCTAGTCTGATTTACAGGCAGAAACATAATGACATCAAAGGATTAATATATAGCCGATACTTGTGTCGCGCATTCTCTGAGAACGAGTTGACAAAGTTAATGTTTTGCATTTTGCGATTGGAATGGATAAGAGAAATTCATTCGTGTTTACTATCCCGTTCAGTTTTAGTATTCATATCGTAAGGAGAGAAAGATTTGTAAATTCATCGTTTTGACTGTAATACGAATCGAGGTCACCGTGTATTGGAAGCCAAAGGTCATGGATATCTAAACAAACGGTCGTTGTGACTGTCATAGGGTCACCTGTTTGTCACAAATCGCAGCCGATGGATCATATTTCTGTGTGGATTGCAGAACATTAAAATGAAAGTCTACAGCTGTCTTCTTCTTCCTTGCGTCTCCATGACACAGATAACGGCGGTGAATCACGGAATTTACCTCCGGACAATATTTCAGAGGAACATGGACACCTTTCTATGTCTAAGTTCGTTGCAAGCAGCTTTCACGGGGTAAATTTATGACAGTGATCACGTGACTAGTATTCCTAAAAATTAAAATTTCTATCAATCTGAATTGTGAAGTTTCTGTTCAATTTTGAATATTGATGTCATTTTCTGCTTCAAAAAATACATGAAATTTAAGTTGCATTGTTCATTATTGCAGAGAAATTGCCAAGAAATTGTCAGTTGTTTTAATATAACACTCAAAAAGTTCAAGTACTTCTGAGTATAATTTTCAAGACAAGCAGAGATCACAGTTCCCGGCATGATGGGAGCAGTAATCTAAGTTTTTCATATCAGAAGAAACGTTACATGAGTGCTTTGAAGGCGGTTATTTATTTGGAACTATGTGGTTCAGTCGTTGCTGTACACTTCAAAGCATGAATGCATCTCATCAATTTTACAATCCTAGAAGAGCCAGTGAGGTTTATTGGGTATAAACGTTTTCACCACTTTGTCCTTGGTGGGTATGTTCTTTGTTTACTTTGCAGAAAATATTGGTGAACAGATAACAGCACTCAGAAATTTGACTGTCCATAGGCAGTGGACGGCAAGATACATGGACTGTCTGGATGATATTTTCGCTTTGCAACAACACGAAGATACATTAACCTTCAAAACTGGCGCAGTCACTTTAACATGAGTGTAATGAAGACCATAAATGCAAAAATATACCTCTGTTTAGACTTAATACATCTTTCATTGACAAGCGGCATGATAAGTAGAAAAAAGCGGACTTGAAAAACTGGCACCTGTTCATCACCAGAAATAAAGTTTGCCAACTTTTTCGTCTGCTATATTTTGAATACAATGTAAATTATCCTGAGCTGGAGTTTCATGTAGACTGTCAAATATTTTAAATGAGAATGCGCACTGTAATGAGCCCTTCATATAAACGGAGAACCGTTACACAGTGGGTGTAAAATATCGATGACGTTATTGCTATGAGAAGGGTAGGTGTAGTAACTATAGTGTGCTCAGGATAAACACTGTCCCTGTCACGTGTCAGCTCCATGTATAGCCTGACCTAGCATAAACACTGTCCCTGTCTTAGCTCCACGGATAGACTGACCTGGCATAAACACTGTCCCTGTCTTAGCTCCACGGATAGACTGACCTGGCATAAACACTGTCACTGTCTTAGCTCCACGGATAGACTGACCTGGCATAAACACTGTCCCTGTCTTAGCTCCATGGATAGACTGACCTGGCATAAACACTGTCCCTGTCTTAGCTCCATGGATAGACTGACCTGGCATAAACACTGTCCCTGTCTTAGCTCCATGGATATTATGGCCTGGCATAAACACTGTCCCTGTCTTAGCTCCATGGATAGACTGACCTGGCATAAATACTGTCCCTGTCTTAGCTCCATGGATAGACTGACCTGGCATAAACACTGTCCCTGTCTTAGCTCCATGGATAGACTGACCTGGCATAAACACTGTCCCTGTCTTAGCTCCATGGATAGACTGACCTGGCATAAATACTGTCCCTGTCTTAGCTCCATGGATAGACTGACCTGGCATAAACACTGTCCCTGTCTTAGCTCCATGGATAGACTGACCTGGCATAAACACTGTCCCTGTCTTAGCTCCATGGATAGACTGACCTGGCATAAACGCTGTCCCTGCCTTAGCTCCATGGATATTATGGCCTGGCATAAACACTGTCCCTGTCTTAGCTCCAAGGATAGACTGACCTGGCATAAATACTGTCCCTGTCTTAGCTCCATGGATAGACTGACCTGGCATAAACACTGTCCCTGTCTTCGCTCCAAGGATAGACTGACCTGGCATAAACACTGTTCCCTGTCTTCGCTCCAAGGATAGACTGACCTGGCATAAATACTGTCCCTGTCTTAGCTCCATGGATAGACTGACCTGGCATAAACACTGTCCCTGTCTTCGCTCCAAGGATAGACTGACCTGGCATAAACACTGTCCCTGTCTTAGCTCCATGGATAGACTGACCTGGCATAAACACTGTCCTGTCTTCGCTCCAAGGATAGACTGACCTGGCATAATACTGTCCCTGTCTTAGCTCCATGGATAGACTGACCTGGCATAAACACTGTCCCTGTCTTAGCTCCATGGATAGACTGACCTGGCATAAACACTGTCCTGTCTTCGCTCCAAGGATAGACTGACCTGGCATAAACACTGTCCCTGTCTTAGCTCCATGGATAGACTGACCTGGCATAAACACTGTCCCTGTCTTAGCTCCATGGATAGACTGACCTGGCATAACACTGTCCCTGTCTTCGCTCCAAGGATAGACTGACCTGGCATAAACACTGTCCCTGTCTTAGCTCCAAGGATAGACTGACCTGGCATAAACACTGTTCCTGTCTTAGCTCCAAGGATAGACTGACCTGGCATAAACACTGTCCCTGTCTTAGCTCCAAGGATAGACTGACCTGGCATAAATAGTCTCTGTCTTAGCTCCAAGGATAGACTGACCTGGCATAAATACTGTCCCTGTCTTAGCTCCATGGATAGACTGACCTGGCATAAACACTGTCACTGTCTTAGCTCCATGGATAGACTGACCTGGCATAAACACTGTCCCTGTCTTAGCTCCATGGATAGACTGACCTGGCACAAACACTGTCCCTGTCTTAGCTCCATGGATAGACTGACCTGGCATAAAACTGTCCCTGTCTTAGCTCCATGGATAGACTGACCTGGCATAAACACTGTCCCTGTCTTAGCTCCATGGATATTATGGCCTGGCATAAACACTGTCCCTGTCTTAGCTCCATGGATAGACTGACCTGGCATAAACACTGTCCCTGTCTTAGCTCCATGGATATTATGACCTGGCATAAACACTGTCCCTGTCTTAGCTCCAAGGATAGACTGACCTGGCATAAATACTGTCCCTGTCTTAGCTCCATGGATAGACTGACCTGGCATAAACACTGTCCCTGTCTTCGCTCCAAGGATAGACTGACCTGGCATAAACACTGTTCCTGTCTTCGCTCCAAGGATAGACTGACCTGGCATAAATACTGTCCCTGTCTTAGGTCCATGGATAGACTGACCTGGCATAAACACTGTCCCTGTCTTCGCTCCAAGGATAGACTGACCTGGCATAAACACTGTCCCTGTCTAAGCTCCATGGATAGACTGACCTGGCATAAACACTGTTCCTGTCTTCGCTCCAAGGATAGACTGACCTGGCATAAACACTGTCCCTGTCTTAGCTCCATGGATAGACTGACCTGGCATAAACACTGTCCCTGTCTTAGCTCCATGGATAGACTGACCTGGCATAAACACTGTTCCTGTCTTCGCTCCAAGGATAGACTGACCTGGCATAAATACTGTCCCTGTCTTAGCTCCATGGATAGACTGACCTGGCATAAACACTGTCCCTGTCTTCGCTCCAAGGATAGACTGACCTGGCATAAACACTGTCCCTGTCTTCGCTCCAAGGATAGACTGACCTGGCATAAACACTGTCCCTGTCTTAGCTCCAAGGATAGACTGACCTGGCATAAATACTGTCCCTGTCTTAGCTCCATGGATAGACTGACCTGGCATAAACACTGTCACTGTCTTAGCTCCAAGGATAGACTGACCTGGCATAAATAGTCTCTGTCTTAGCTCCAAGGATAGACTGACCTGGCATAAATACTGTCCCTGTCTTAGCTCCAAGGATAGACTGACCTGGCATAAATACTGTCCCTGTCTTAGCTCCATGGATAGACTGACCTGGCATAAACACTGACCTGGCATAAACACTGTCCCCGTCTTAGCTCCATGGATAGACTGACCTGGCATAAACACTGTCCCTGTCTTAGCTCCAAGGATAGACTGACCTGGCATAAATACTGTCCCTGTCTTAGCTCCATGGATAGACTGACCTGGCATAAACACTGACCTGGCATAAACACTGTCCCCGTCTTAGCTCCAAGGATAGACTGACCTGGCATAAACACTGTCCCTGTCTTAGCTCCAAGGATAGACTGACCTGGCATAAATACTGTCCCTGTCTTAGCTCCATGATAGACTGACCTGGCATAAACACTGCCTGGCATAACACTGTCCCTGTCTTAGCTCCAAGGATAGACTGACCTGGCATCAACACTGTTCCTGTCTTCGCTCCAAGGATAGACTGACCTGGCATCAACACTGTTCCTGTCTTAGCTCCAAGGATAGACTGACCTGGCATAAACACTGTCCCTGTCTTAGCTCCAAGGATAGACTGACCTGGCATAAACACTGTTCCTGTCTTAGCTCCAAGGATAGACTGACCTGGCATAAACACTGTCCCTGTCTTAGCTCCACGGATAGACTGACCTGGCATAAACACTGTCCCTGTCTTAGCTCCATGGATAGACTGACCTGGCATAAACACTGTCCCTGTCTTAGGTCCATGGATAGACTGACCTGGCATAAACACTGTCCCTGTCTTAGCTCCATGGATAGACTGACCTGGCATAAACACTGTCCCTGTCTTAGCTCCATGGATAGACTGACCTGGCATAAACACTGTCCCTGTCTTAGCTCCATGGATAGACTGACCTGGCATAAACACTGTTCCTGTCTTAGGTCCATGGATAGACTGACCTGGCATAAACACTGTTCCTGTCTTAGGTCCATGGATAGACTGACCTGGCATAAACACTGTCCCTGTCTTAGCTCCATGGATAGACTGACCTGGCATAAACACTGTTCCTGTCTTAGGTCCATGGATAGACTGACCTGGCATAAACACTGTTCCTGTCTTAGGTCCATGGATAGACTGACCTGGCATAAACACTGTCCCTGTCTTAGCTCCATGGATAGACTGACCTGGCATAAACACTGTCCCTGCCTTAGCTCCATGGATAGACTGACCTGGCATAAACACTGTCCCTGCCTTAGCTCCAAGGATAGACTGACCTGGCATAAACACTGTTCCTGTCTTAGGTCCATGGATAGACTGACCTGGCATAAACACTGTTCCTGTCTTAGGTCCATGGATAGACTGACCTGGCATAAACACTGTCCCTGTCTTAGCTCCATGGATAGACTGACCTGGCATAAACACTGTCCCTGTCTTAGCTCCATGGATAGACTGACCTGGCATAAACACTGTTCCTGTCTTAGGTCCATGGATAGACTGACCTGGCATAAACACTGTCCCTGTCTTCGCTCCATGGATAGACTGACCTGGCATAAAACTGTCCCTGCCTTAGCTCCATGGATAGACTGACCTGGCATAAACACTGTCCCTGTCTTAGCTCCATGGATAGACTGACCTGGCATAAACACTGTCCCTGTCTTAGCTCCATGGATAGACTGACCTGGCATAAACACTGTCCCTGTCTTAGCTCCAAGGATAGACTGACCTGGCATAAAACTGTCCCTGTCTTAGCTCCATGGATAGACTGACCTGGCATAAACACTGACCTGGCATAAACACTGTCCCTGTCTTAGCTCCAAGGATAGACTGACCTGGCATCAACACTGTTCCTGTCTTCGCTCCAAGGATAGACTGACCTGGCATCAACACTGTTCCTGTCTTCGCTCCAAGGATAGACTGACCTGGCATAAACACTGTCCCTGTCTTAGCTCCAAGGATAGACTGACCTGGCATAAACACTGTTCCTGTCTTCGCTCCAAGGATAGACTGACCTGGCATAAACACTGTCCCTGTCTTAGCTCCACGGATAGACTGACCTGGCATAAACACTGTCCCTGTCTTAGCTCCACGGATAGACTGACCTGGCATAAACACTGTTCCTGTCTTAGGTCCATGGATAGACTGACCTGGCATAAACACTGTCCCTGTCTTCGCTCCAAGGATAGACTGACCTGGCATAAACACTGTTCCTGTCTTAGGTCCATGGATAGACTGACCTGGCATAAACACTGTCCCTGTCTTCGCTCCAAGGATAGACTGACCTGGCATAAACACTGTTCCTGTCTTAGCTCCATGGATAGACTGACCTGGCATAAACACTGTTCCTGTCTTCGCTCCAAGGATAGACTGACCTGGCATAAATAGTCTCTGTCTTAGCTCCAAGGATAGACTGACCTGGCATAAACACTGTCCCTGTCTTAGCTCCATGGATAGACTGACCTGGCATAAATAGTCTCTGTCTTAGCTCCAAGGATAGACTGACCTGGCATAAACACTGTTTCCTGTCTTCGCTCCATGGATAGACTGACCTGGCATAAACACTGTCCCTGTCTTAGCTCCACGGATAGACTGACCTGGCATAAACACTGTCCCTGTCTTAGCTCCATGGATAGACTGACCTGGCATAAACACGTCTCTGTCTTAGCTCCAAGGATAGACTGACCTGGCATAAACACTGTTCCTGTCTTCGCTCCATGGATAGACTGACCTGGCATAAACACTGTTCCTGTCTTCGCTCCAAGGATAGACTGACCTGGCATAAATAGTCTCTGTCTTAGCTCCAAGGATAGACTGACCTGGCATAACACTGTCCCCTGTCTTAGCTCCAAGGATAGACTGACCTGGCATAAACACTGTCCCCTGTCTTAGCTCCAAGGATAGACTGACCTGGCATAAACACTGTTCCTGTCTTAGCTCCATGGATAGACTGACCTGGCATAAACACTGTCCCTGTCTTCGCTCCAAGGATAGACTGACCTGGCATAAATAGTCTCTGTCTTAGCTCCAAGGATAGACTGACCTGGCATAAACACTGTCCCTGTCTTAGCTCCATGGATAGACTGACCTGGCATAAACACTGTCCCTGTCTTAGCTCCACGGATAGACTGACCTGGCATAAACACTGTCCCTGTCTTCAGCTCCAGGATAGACTGACCTGGCATAAACACTGTCCCTGTCTTAGCTCCAAGGATAGACTGACCTGGCATAAATACTGTCCCTGTCTTAGCTCCATGGATAGACTGACCTGGCATAAACACTGTCCCTGTCTTAGCTCCATGGATTAGACTGACACTGGCATAAACACTGTCCCTGTCTTAGCACCATGGATAGACTGACCTGGCATGAATTATTACGTGATGTTAGCCCGGGGATGTTAGGATTCGTTTTCAATATTATTCAAGGTAGATATTGATCATCATCAAATCTAAACAGCTTAAAAGTGCTCGCCGCCATCCAATCTAAACAGCCTACAAGCTTTTGAAGACCAATAACAATACTTGTAACATCTAGGATAAGTTGCTTCATTCCGATGATTAATCGAATCTTGCGTCACGTGGTCAGCGACCAGTGCACATTGTAGGTTGGTGTTTGTGTTATCGGTCTGCGGATTATGTTGCGTGGCATTTGGTGTTGTAATACTTCCACCATTTCACTGGCGTGTAGTACGACACAGCTGTAAACGTAATGCTCTAAATAAGGTATTATTAACAAGCGACCTACATGCTGTAGGTATACGCCATACTGCCACACTCATTGTATCTTTATCAAACCACTGCAAGCTGACTCTCATGTTAACATCACACAAAATTTGATAATTAATTATACAAAACTGTTATCATGCTTACAAAACAAAACAGTTATTCACAATTCAAACGATTCATTCCGTGTACACATAAAGTGTCAATTTGGTGAACAACATTTGTTTTTTGTTTGTTTTGAGATAATCCTTTTCATAAATTACATTTTCAAAACGCCCGTGTTTTAAAGTTAGATCCCAATGCTTCTACTAACGGTATTTAAAACATGATGCAGGCACGAAAAAAGTGACGCATCTGTTCTATAAAGGAATCATGCTCATGCTTGCAGGCCTATTTCATGGAACTAAAACAAACAAACAAACGAACAAACAAAAACACAACGGCAAAATTTTTCAGTTAGCCCTCCTACTGGTAGGTTGATAAATATTGACGATGCTGACATTATTGTCTGTAATTACTAACATGAGTGTTGTCTGATTGTATAAAATCGTTTCCATAGTTCTTCAACCTAAAAGATTCTTCGCAACATAACGGCGTTATTTAACGCAAACGGCTCTCAGACAAACGAATAATAAAGGGGACTGTTATGGCAGTCGGACGGCAGAAAAAAGGAGATACTCTCGTCATATTAGTGATACGCATGCGTCTCTTTTTTCCATTTTGTAAAAAAATTGTAGAAAGCGACCAAGCCGATGAAACTGACAGCGTTGCAGAGCTTTTGGAGTTATTCCGTCCATGGCGGGTCAAGGCTGTCATATCAGTCTTTTTGTGCATGCATATCACGTTTTGAATACTGAGATAGCGACATCAATGACCGGTGGTGCAAAAAGCCTGGCACACGTGTCGTCAGAAGGCACAACCAATCATTTTCAATACGCAACAACGACGTCATAATATAGAAAGGCTGTGCACTGTAGAGTGGCGCTCTTTGAAAGTAATTCTATTCTACGCATAACGTGAGACAATCTTAAAGCCTAACCGCGTAGCACACTGGGAAAATGTATCACTGTGACCAAACACTATGTAAACTTGCGGAGCGCAAATTGTAGTGAACCTGACAATGAACTGTGCTTGTTTATTTATGGTAAGGGCAGCAGTTGTAATCAATGTTGATCACTGAGGAAACTCTGCATTACTACCTCGAAATGCAACTCTTTGGTTGCATCCATTGCGAAAACTGTAATGGTTTAATTATTTAATAAAAAAAAGAAATAAACAATTTGTAAAACGTTTATCCGAGTACGAATGAATATTTAAATTAGGCGCTTGCCATTTGTACAACTTTTCGACTTTTAAAAAGTCTGATGTTGGATGACGTTGGATGATGGCATGTTATATAGATGACGTTAGATGACGGCGAGTGTGATGCTACTTGGATGACGTTAGATGATGGCGATTATGATGTTACATGGATGACGTTAGACGATGACGAGTGTGATGTTACATGGATGACGTTAGATGATGGTTAGTGTAATGTTACATTAATGACGTTAGATGATAGCAAGTGTGATGTTACATGGATGACGTTAGATGATGGCAATTGTGATGTTACATGGATGACGTTGGGTGATGGTAAGTGTGATGTTACATGGATGACGTTAGATGATGGCAATTGTGATGTTACATGGATGACGTTGGTGATGGGGAGTGTGATGTTTCAGGGATGACTTTAGATGATGGCAGTTGTAATGTTACATGCATGACGTTAGATGATGGCAATTATGATGTTACATGGATGACGTTAGATGATGGCGAGTGTGATGTTACATGAATGACGTTAGACGATGGCGAGTGTGATGTTACATGGTTGACGTTAGATGATGGCAATTGTGATGTTACATGGATGACATTTGATGATGGTGAGTGTGATGTTACATGGATGACGTTGGGTGATGGCGAGTGTGATGTTTCAGGGATGACTTTAGATGATGGCAGTTGTAATGTTACATGCATGACGTTAGATGATGGCAATTATGATGTTACATGGATGACGTTAAATGATGGCAATTATGTTACATGGATGACCTTTGATGATGGTGAGTGTGATGTTACATGGACGACGTTAGATGAAGGCGATTGTGATGTTACATGGATGACATTTGATGATGGTGAGTGTGATGTTACATGGATGACGTTGGATGATGGCGATTGTGATGTTACATGGATGACATTTGATGATGGTGAGTGTGATGTTACATGGATGACATTTGATGATGGCGAGTGTGATGTTACATGGACGACGTTAGATGATGGCGATTGTGATGTTACATGGATGACATTTGATGATGGCGAGTGTGATGTTACATGGATGACATTTGATGATGGCGAGTGTGATGTTACATGGATGACATTTGATGATGGCGAGTGTGATGTTACATGGATGACCTTTGATGATGGTGAATGTGATGTTACATGGATGACGTTAGATGATGGCAATTGTGATGTTACATGGATGACGTTGGGTGATGGGGAGTGTGATGTTACAAGGATGATGTTCGATGATGGTGAGTGTGATGTTACATGGATGACATTTGATGATGGTGAGTGTGATGTTATATGGATGACGTTAGATGATGGCAATTGTGATGTTACATGGATGACATTTGATGATGGTGAGTGTGATGTTACATGGATGACGTTGGGTGATGGCGAGTGTGATGTTACAGGGATGACGTTGGATGATGGCGAGCATGATGTTACATGGATGACGTTAGATGATGGCGACTGTGATGTTACATGGATGACCTTTGATGTTGGTGAGTGTGAATGTGATGTTACATGGATGACGTTGGATGATGGCGATTGTGATGTTACATGGATGACATTGGGTGATGGTGAGTGTGATGTTACAAGGATGATGTTAGATGATGGTGAGTGTGATGTTACATGGATGACATTTGATGATGGTGAGTGTGATGTTACATGGATGACGTTGGGTGATGGCGAGTGTGATGTTACAGGGATGACGTTGGATGGCGAGCGTGATGTTACATGGATGGCGGTAGATGATGGTGAGTGTTATGTTACATTGATGACCTTTGATGTTGGTGAGTGTGATGTTACATGGATGACGTTAGATGATGGCGATTGTGATGTTACATGGATGACATTTGATGATGGTGAGTGTGATGTTACATGGATGACATTGGGTGATGGCGAGAGTGATGTTACAGGGATGACGTTGGATGATGGCGAGCGTGATAATATATGGATGACGGTAGATGATGGTGAGTGTGATGTTACATGGATGACGTTTGATGTTGGTGAGTGTGAATGTGATGTTACATGGATGACGTTAGATGATGGCGATTGTGATGTTACTTGGATGACGTTGGGTGATGAAGAGTGTACGACGGGCAAGTAATTCCAACCAACCGACCCTCGTCATTTTTGAACCGAAAAAATCGTATTTGAGTAAATTTTCTCTTCTACGGTTTTCTCCTACGAAAATAGCATGACTTATAGAGACGTCCATGTGCTATATGTATCTGTACACAGGAGTGCATGTGTGCTATGGAGGAGTCAATTCGTATTCATGAATGTGAGCATGTACGTATTTCCGTAAAAGTATGGTGTAATATTTCAGTACAGTCAATGAATAAGTGTGTGGTAGGTAGGTAAGTAGATGCGTATCTGTGCATTATATGCATTGCATGTATGTATGTATGTATGTATGTATGTATGTATGTATGTATGTATGTATGTATGTGTGTGCACTTGTATACCTATATCTACATATATTCATATATGTGATATACCTATATGTCACACAGTCACACACGGACACACAGACAAGCCTTAGATAACTGGGCATTATAATGCATGGTAATGAGGGGGACAATGTACAAAATGCCAATCATAGCAGACTAGTATGACATGTTACAGGAAGGACATCATATTGAATAATAAATGTATGGGTTTCATCAGTTCATACATTGATGACTATTTCAGGGAATGAAAATCAATATAGTAAGAAAGGTAAAGGATGTCTTGCGAGAGCATTTCCTCTGAAGACCCCTAAGTTCCTGGTAAACAACTCAACTTTATACCCTTATGAAGAGAGTTAAACTGTGTAAAAATGGAAATCTGGAAAGGTCCAGTCCACGTATCGACGAATGGAATATTTTATTACACGTGCAGCTCGTGGAAATCTTAGAAATTATGACAGAATAGTACCACAGAAAACGTATGACGGTATATTACCAGAGATAGTTAATATGCGTACACTGAAGAAAGGAAAGCTATATCTTTTTATCACAGTGTTTGTCAATGGTAATAATGTATGTGACCCGTTACGTTCACGTTTTAAAATGAAGGACTCTGTGTAAATATTGAGATAACATGTGCCGAATTCGTCCTATCGGTTAAACAATACATGTCATCTATGAACCTGCAATGATATCGGTAGAAGAACCCTCTGTACTGTCAATGCTCTAACAATTGTACGATTAATTAACTCCGATGTGCGCATGCTCTAAACTGCATGTTCAGCCATTCTTCACATCAACATGTACGTCACCACGTTTTGTAATGCTCTCGGAAAGGACGTAGTGGCCGGAAGCAACAAAGAGTTCATTGTTGTAAATTTTAGGTGATATGCAGAATCGTTCATTGAACTTTGAACTTTGTACAGGTCATTGCCTTCTCATAAACCACAGTCAACGGTATTCGAATCTCCCCTACAGTGAATTAATTAATCATACAATGAGGGGAAAGATTATCGAAGGTACTCTTGCCTGGAAAGCATGGTTTCCCTGAATACGATAAAAGCTCTAAAATGTTCTGTGGATGACTTTGGTGCCTCATACAGTTGTATAACAAGTCAAAACTGATAGCTAAATTTTCCTTTTACCGAAACATAAACTTGGTGAAACCTATTTCGACAATAACTGTTGGCTACTCTAGCACTAAACAACAACAATAATAACGTAATAATAACAATAATAAGAGACAGACACAGTGTTGGGGGATCAGGTCACTACTTTAATACAAGTTGACAGGCTGCAAGCCAAAGTCCGCCACTCGGGTCGGACGAATTACAGAGCAAGGTAGAATTATAAGAAGGTAGTGTAGTGGAAGAAGGGAAAAATTCGTACGCTAGTAAGTTAAGATTTGGTGTGGAGGGTGGGGAACGCTCGAGGGTCAAAGCTAACAATGAATACTCAAGGTAGCCTCGTTCCCACGATATCCAGCACAGCCTCGAACCCGCCCCATTTAAATTACAATAAAACAAGTATTATTGCACACTTAACTGTTGGCTACTCTAGCACTAAACAACAACAATAATAACGTAATAAACAATAATAAGAGACAGACACAGTGTTGGGGGATCAAGGTCAACTACTTTAATACAGTTGACAGGCTGCAAGCCAAAGTCCGCCAAGATTCCCCCAACATGGTGGTGGGCGCTAGCCCTCCTCCTGAGTACATAATGCGAGGGCCATGGATTTTGTGACTTTGCACTTTGTTTCATGGGACGAACTGTGTAGCGTTCGAACGCATTGGATTTCCAATCGCCTTGTAGCTTGATTAATAAGGGGGAATTCCCAAATTAAGGGCAAACGTGGCTCCGCCACGGCGGAATGAGTGACCGGAGTAGTCGGCCGGCTTAAAGCCGCAGTCCGTAAGAACGCTCGAGGGTCAAAGCTAACAATGAATACTCAAGGTAGCCTCGTTCCCACGATATCCAGCACAGCCTCGAACCCGCCCCATTTAAATTACAATAAAACAAGTATTATTGCACACATAAGCCATCGGGCGGACTGGCGTATTTGATTGTTTGTGTGTTAATAGATCACGCAACCGCTTCGGCGCCTCACCGATGATTTTCGTTAATTTTGTAAGATGGAGCTGTCGTGTGTCATCTCTGAGATACCAGGCATTTTATAGCTAGGGAAGACATATAAACTATCCGTGAAAAAATACCATGTATCATAAGCTGGGTTGACTTTTGTGGTTCTCTGTTTGGCAATAAGGTAGCTCACTTGCCAAAACAAAATCGAAGGTACCAGGAGGGTCAGTGTGGCAGTCGACAGCGTGGAAACAGTCGACACACTTGTTTTCGCCCAAGTGCCGAATGGGTTGTTTGTTTTCCTAGTTTTAACATGTATTGAATGCAATTCATACATAACCCATGATCTTGAGGTAGAAATAGCTAGCTTCTTGAGTTCTTAAAACTTCAGGATTTCATGACGGAGGCATTGAATGATATTAACTTTGTCAACCTTTTGAAGTATTAGAACTCGCTTTACTAATTTGCTTGTCTAAGTCAGTGATTGTGTTGCACAACAAATGTGATCTCAGGAAAAGAAAACAGAAACTCAATCCAACAAATGTTGTCTGACTTTGAGGTTACTAATTGAAAATAAATTCCAATTGTAGGACCTGACTAAAATTCATGGTCGTATACTGTGAATGCAACATTTATTAACTCACGGAAACCTATTATCCGTTTGATTAAGTACGACCACGAACTTAGCTGAGTCGTGAGATCAATATTCTTTGTTTATTGTATGTGTACGTTGGCTTCTAACGGTCCAATTGTGCATGACCATTAACATGATTAACATCCTTTTCAGTTTATGTTCACGAGGAGACATATGTATTGGATAGCCGTTTTCATGACACAGCAGGGTTCATCAAAAGCCGGGCTTTACGTCACATAGACATTTAACTCACTTTTACACAGATATATTTCAAAGCTGTACGTAACAAAAGTAAGTGTGATACATTTCAAGCTACACAGATCATAAGGACCAATGTTACAGACTGCGAGACTTGTGTGCACTCTGACTGTAGAAATCTTAGGTTTCGAGAGTCTTTATAACACACCTCATCCGCAGTCTGTGTGATAATTCGTCACTTGATAGTCACGTGGGATGCGTTCTTTTTGTGCTGATCCACGTAAACGGCGGCGTCATCAGGCATCATTTGTCGGAACTGTTACCTGCAAGGCATCAGCTTCGAAAAATGATGCCCGCTGACGTCAAAAACGACACTGACACATGCGCCAACTGGAATGTAAACAAAGATGTCGTCTGCGGCTGAGCGAAACGATAATCGAGAAATTTTTCGGTTTATCCTACTTTCTAAAGAAGAACTGCTTGCCAACAAGGACTCGAAACGGACGATACCGATAATCAAAGGTGCATTGAACGTTCTGCAGAGGTATTGCCACTCTGTCGGGAAAAAAACCCAACTTTTTCTTGCCGAACCACTCCAACATATTACATGCGACAAGTTTTGTGTATGGTACATTCTTATGCATGACTGTGGATGAGGTGTGTTATAAAACACATATTGACTGGCCATGAGGGCAACAGTATTCGTCTTTAACCCCTCGGGCCTGTGACTCACCCCCAAAAACAGACTGTTTCCCTCGGCCTTCGGCCTCGGGAAACAGTCTGGATTTGGGGGTGACTCACAGTCCCTCGGGGTACAGACGTATGTTGTTGCCCTCATTGCCAATCAATATGTGTATAATGTAAAAGTGGCTTTCTAATGAGTATGAAATATGACTTTAATGTCTCGGATCAATTTGCGGACAAGTACAGCACAACTGATCCAAGACGTAAAAGTCATGGCTTACCCTCATTACTAAGAACGGACTATGAAAGCCATTTCTACATAGCCTTGAAGATATATTTCCAAGACTATGCCTCAAAACATAATAAATATCACATCATAGAGCAGTTGCTCTCACGATGCATCGCTCTTGTCCGTATCGCGCCATCTCAGACTGTAGGGGCGGCCGGATGAGAGCCTCAAAGTGCAGTTTGGATAACCGAGACCAAGGCTTCAATGGAGCTCTATGCACGGAGAGGACCTTTGAACCTAACCTGCCAAAAAAAATTTACTCTGCGAGTGCCACTTCAAACGTTGGCTGTCTTCTGTTGTTGTGATATGATTCTGGTAACGAAAATTGGAGGGAATCAGTCATTATACTGATAGTCTAAAAATTGTTGCTCCCACAAAATTTGTATAGTGCTCGGTGATATCGGTAATTTAAATGAAACAGCTTTACAAGTCTTTGTGTTTCTGTTGGTGATAAATGAATCTAAAATTTTACACACTTACATGCCATAAACATACACTATATTGCCATGCCCTGCCCGTCGCATTTTGATTGGTCGAGCTGAACCACGTGACTGACCACAAATACACAGTAATGGTTGTTTACATGCCCGTGAATATGAATAATAAGATTTACAACTCAAAGTATCGTAACTTTACAGCTCAAACGTCAATCATAATCAATCACAAAATAAAATAGAGCACTTGTAGGTCAAGTTGAGATACTTTTTTCTGAAAACATCTCCGGATTTGCCAATTTTTTACAGCGCGCGTAACAGTGCGTCGGGTGTTGCTCAGCTTTTTGGGCCCAGTGGCCGTTCGCTCCGGAAATTTTCGCAAATTTTGACGGTTTTCTTGGGTTCACTGATAATGTAATGGAAATAAGAGATTCCGCTCTGACCATTAACATTTATTTATGGGCGCGGGCTCGAGGAAAGCAAATTAACAGGCTCGGCAAGCCTCGCCTGTTAATTTTTGGCTTTCCCCTCGCCCTTGCCCATAAATAAACGATAATCGTCAGCGCGTCGTCCGTCATTTCTATAATAAGATTACTGTATTCATCTGGTATATTTTCTTGTTGCATCTCAGAACTTTTGCGGTGAATCCTTTGTCTATGGAGTAGACAAGCCAACTGGACATTTAAACGATATTGTGTCGTGCTTTGCTAGGTAACAGAGGATATCGCACGATCGTTGCTGGTTGCTTCAGTCAAAGTGCAACGAATTGATTGACTTCATGTTTAGTAGCTAAGTATTGCTATAGGTGACACTAGGTAGTGTAAGAAACAACCAGGGCATCATGTTGTCAAGTGACGATGGGTTTTTACAGTAGTGCTACTGTAACAATTACATTGAAGATCTATCGATTTTGTTTGATACATGAATCTCCAGGAGATGTCCAGAGATGTATACCAGAATGTAAAGCAGTATCAATGTAGTTACTGCGTCAGTCAAAAGTTACCGTGAATAACTATTGTCAATATTACAGTACAAACCCATTCCGCGTATACATGACCATGTCATGAATCATGACGCTTCGTATGTTTGAAATCCGTGTGCATCGTGTGTTCCATCATTTGAGTTGTACACTGTGGTGCCCAGGCAGTTTGCTGTTCAAGTATGTAGAGATACAGCCATAGCATTTCATGCCGTCACTTGTTAACTTCGAATTACACCGAACAAAGATGTTTAAAGTTTGAAGTTTGTGATATATCATTGGTAAACCGTCACAAAATGATTACATTAACAACAAATTCAGAAACACAGCATCAACCGTGACGACACTTGGCTCACATTTGGTTCGAGCAATCGGACAAGCGATTCCAGAGAAAATGATTTTTTGACCAAGATGGGAAAAATTGCCTAAAAATATAAATATGAAAATTTCATCACAATTTGAAGACACTCAACTAAGGTTGTATCAAGTTTCAAAGCAATACAACAAGAACTTTGGGAGAAAATGATTTTTTGACCAAATAAAAACATAAAAATACAAATATGAAAATTTCAGCACAATTTGTACAAATCTGACAGAGGCCAACCATAGGATCATGCATACCAAGTTTCAAGGAATGGGACGAGCGCTTTCAGAGATTTTTTGACTACAAACAGGAAAAATTGCCCCAAAATACAACTATCAAAATTTCACCACGATTTAAAAAATATTACTAAAGTCACCATAAAGAACCTGCATACCAAGTTTCACCAAATCTGGCCTGTGGTTACAGTTTTAGCAATTTGCAGGATTTTTCCTTTGTCGCATTTGCATATTTTTGACACTGGCATCTTTATTTCAACAAATTCACATCTCCACTCCTTGGTACACCTGTACACCAGATATTGGGATGGTAGCTGCGCGGTTTTGAGGTTTTTGACGTGGCCACTGAGACATATATCCACACATACTAACATGTATACATATTTATATATGATATGTAAATACATACATACATACATACATACGCCGCCGACCTACCATATAAGCTCTCTTTGGTATACATACATATACAAAAATGTGAGCTAAAAATCACAGGCAGGAAGTCGACGGTAGCATTTCGCTACCAGGACGGTCACTTTGCTACCGGAAACGACCTCAGCACAGAGACCCTTGGATGCCTTTCTAGAAAACCGCCGTTTGGTTGACACGGAACACTGAACCGCACTGACAATCCAATATGACGTGATTTCGGTCACTAGTTAGTACTATACGAGGAAATTACTAAAAGCACTAGCTCCTCGCTCTAAAATAAAGTAAACTCTTTTCAAGCTCTGTGACCTTGGACTAAAATGTCATAGATCAATGATCTTTCTTCAGGTTGAAATGATTATAGTGTATTAAGAATTCATCGATCAAACACAGTTGACTCATCAATGTATCAAAGTAAATTCGATTTATTCTGACGAGGAAGACGACTGTTTACGAACCGTTAATTTTCACATCGTTTTGATATAATAGCTCAGCTTAGAGTAAGAAAAAAACAGGCTGAGATCGTGACCTAGCAAAGTTTAAGGATCAGATCGATTTACGCATCAGGGTTCACACCTCAAATTTCTGTACCGTATGGCATCTTAGAACTACGCCGCTACAATGATATACAACAAGATGTATACTGCCAGACACGGGTTTTAAAAATTCCAAGCAACAGAGAACGAGGCTATTAAATCTCTGGCGAAGAAGAAAGTAAATTTTTCGAAGACATTGTCATGTCTACAAAGTATATGTATGATCATCTATGATGAGTCACAGATTTTTTTTGCGCTAAACGCCTTTTTCAACAATTATCATGACGCATCTCCTGTCGTCCGGTGAGATGCTTTAACCTTCTTGAATTTGTCTGGGGAGTCTTCAAGATGCCCCCAGCAGCTTATTAACGGTCACAATGACCAAGCAAAGACAGTCAGCGGAACTATTGAAATACTGTACATGAATGCAACACTGACAATATCAAGTTTTTCCTGTAATCATTTAGTTTTGAGAGTGTTTTGTATATTGTTCAGTTATCCGAGATAAACGTATACGGAAATTTATATTATAAACGAACGCGAACATGTCGCATGTGACAGCTTGAACGCGCTTATTTAACATAAAAGTGATAATTTCAAACAGCAGGCAGGTTGATATCAAGTCACGTGCTAGTTTGCCGATTCATCTATCGCTCTGCAAGGTGCTGTAAAGTGAGGAAGTATACGTGATGTAAGTTGACGTGCGGTCATGAACATACAATCAATACACGAACACTACATATAACACCGCATTGTAGTATAAAATGGCACCCTTATATACACTTGGGATCGTAATAAAACCGTGTATTTTTCCAGTTACGAAAAGTCGGATCGTCCGATTAAATTATATATCTGTGAGTGTATGTATGTATGTATGTATGTATGTATGTATGTATGTATGTATGTACACAGTGTTTCACCTAGACTGTAGAATAGTGGGATTGCCTCGATTTGGCAAGGTTGGTCAGGCCTGCAATGGGAAGCTATTGCCCATTATAAACACTTGCTGGTACCTACCGACAGCAAGACAACAATGCCCTTCGTATTTATATTCATACTAAGGCCTGACCAGCCTTCAGTGTTTTACAGGTACAGAGAGGGACATGGCTTGCCAAATTGAGGCAACCCCACTATCCTACAGTCTAGGTGAAACACTGTGTACAAACACACACACATACATACATACATACATACATACATACATACATACATACATACATACATACATGCATGCATACCTGCCTACACACACACATACATACATACATACATACATACATACATACATACATACATACATACATACATACATACATACATACATACATACATAAAATATAGATCAATAGATATATAGATACATACCTACATCAATACATAAATACTACGAATGTGTATGTGCGCACACATCGGGCACTGTAAGGTTGTGTGGATTAGCTGCTTATCAGGTGTTCTGACATTATACGAATATACGACTGTACTAACAACGGACCGTATTTGAAATGCTGAAGTCGGAAACATCGATAATTCGATTGGTATGATTCGATCATAGTCAAACAGACACATACATCTAACCAGTTCCTGCTAGAGATAACAACTGTGTGCAGGTGAAGTCTTAAAGGTCTAATTACCTGATCTGACCTGACCCCGATCTTATAAGTAGTCCGTGGCAGGCAATGAGCTGTAGAAACGAAGTATTCATTCATTTATCATCTCCTATTTGCATTTATAGAGTATTTCGCTGAATGATTAGAACCAATGAACCAAAGGTTTTCGGTGGCTATCATATAATTATGAATCAATGTTGTTGTAACGGAAATGCTGTTAGAGATGGAGGTAATGTTGATACCGAAGACTTTGTATTTCATCGCAGCATGAACACAGCAATGAGCCCTAGGCAGAACACTTTGGTACCGATTGCAAATTTTGGTTATCGCGACAATACAGTTCCTGTATACTTGTTATCGTCCACACAATATCGGTGACACCAGCTCCGATGCTTTTTTGCTTTAACATTTTATTAAAGACCTCTTCCCCTATCGTTGTTCATTTGTTTACAAACTTAGCCTAGGTACAGTACATATGTTGTATAAGTCCGTACAACTGCAGGTTTTCCCGCCAAAATTACGTACAGGTAATCATGGTTTAAACTTGGGACATAAAGCTGTAACTTTTGATATCATGATATATGATCGTTTTTGTTCTATAAAATACTACAGCTTTGTGAAAACATTTTGCATTGGTACCGGTCCACCGTGCAAAATATCGATCAAAAATTTGTATGACACAAGATGATAGCGGTCAGGTCCCTTATAAATGACAGGAGGTTGACAGGTGATACTTTGAATTTACAAAAACAAATGCTCTTGGTGACTGTAAACGCAATTTAAATGAACAACAATGCAGTCCATGCTGATTATATAGCATCTGAGTATTGGTTTACATGGAGATTATAATGTTTTCAAACCAAGACAATACAACTCATTAACAGTGACAGTGGACTTACAAATTGACAAAAGACGCACACACGCATCACTCACTGGCAGGTCCGGTATATTGGTTCAATTTGGTATTATTCATTCGGTCTGGGACTTATGGATAAAGCGAAGACACCCAGGGACGAAGGTCATAAGCTTGAACCCGGCTTTAAAACACAAGAAACATCCAAACTATACCAACGTTATCAATGTGTTCTATCGTCTGGATGACTTGCAAAAGATATCCTACACAAATCTGAATAAATTATGCCATGGAGGTAGAAGGAGCTCCTTCTACCTCCATGATTATGCTAAACTGGTATTATCAAACGACATAGTCATCTGAAATTTTCTTCTCACAGAAACTCGCATATAGAATGTGCATATCTTCTCAAACCGCGAAAGGAATTTTCCCATTAACATGCAACGTCCTGCTATAAATTCTCCCTGATTGGTTGATTAATTTGTGAAACCGCCGTGCCAGACTGTCAGCATGTATGTGGATGTTTGTATGACGTAACCGACCAGAAAATGCATACCAACACGCTTCATGCCGTCCAAAATCTACACCAATCATTTTGTCTTAAACTCGGGCTGTAAACGTAAATTGAACCACAGAACGTTTTTTCGAGTCTAAGATTGAGCCTTTCTTTCAGATCAGCATTGGTTGTGATTCGTGTTCCCTTACTACGGGTTATGCCATCTCATTACACTTCCATGCGGGTGGTTTGGCACAACTGCCCGTAAATATGGTGATCATATGATCTCCACATTTCAGTCCAGTCCGGTTTCCACATCATAATGCATGGACTGTACAGAGTCGTTGCTTCGTTGCTGGGGTACAGTTTCTTGAAACTGTTTTGGTTACTTTTGATTGCTGCATACGAGTGATTATGTTAATGAGGAAGCGGTGTCTACCTGCATGAAGTTCAATACAGTACATAGACATGACATCATGAAATGATCGGAACAATTGATCCATAACAAGAAACGGCTTAGGTATAAAGATTGATGTGACGCGTGTCACGGTGCTTCTGTTTGTATGTATGTCTGCGTTATGTACGTCAGCGATCAGTTAATGCAAGGCATATACGTGATCTCAATTTATTTTGGATAAACAATGGCGGCGGATCTCTGAATCATGTATGCATAATCGTCATCATTTAATGCCAATATTTGCAAATTACGTAATACTGGATTGCAGTGAACATTAAATAGGACAATTGGTGGGATTTCTGTTGTTACGATGGCGACGAAGGTGAAAAATTTGCAAGCGCTATGTAAATAAATGACGTCAGTGGCTCGACATAAAAAAAATTATGAATTTTCCCGTATTCTGGACCTCTTTTCATCGCGTGATGAAGGATTATGATGGTGGTCCACTTCGCGAGACAGGTCAATATTAACTTCGTTTGTATAGATGTTCCTACAATTTCGAAATTAAAAACAATTAGATTTAAAACCGGCTTTAAGTATACGTTTTATAGCTGTGAAAGCAGTCGATTTCGCTTGAGTTAATTATAGGTCGGCAATACATAAATATAGTGTGATGGTGCCCATACATTTATTTTGGCGCGCAATATGAGTTCACCAGTGTATGACGTACAGGGTTCGATCTAAGGTTGCTCTCACTGTGGGGAAGGTAATGATTTTTTGTAGCGTAGGGCTACATGCGGGTGACCGGTTTGAACCGTTAGTTGTAGGTGACCTAGTTTGCTAGTTCGAAAAATTGCGACGTGGGGGCTTGGCACGGTGGTGTTTATTACTTCTATGTCCACATACCATAAGCCAGTCACTATAGTGAACCATTTGCCTTCCTTCCCAGTAACGTTATACAAATGCGATACACATATTGAAGTTTACGGCTAGATTATAGCATGGAGATTCTTCTACCTCCATGATTATAGGAAATGACATTGATCTCCAAGAGTGGAAAATACACCAAGTGGAGATTTTTAGAGTATCTGAAAGTGATAGAATATTAAACGAGTATCATTAGAAATTCTCCCGGACTACTGATGAACATGTCTCGTTCAAACGATGCACTAGATTCACGCGCGCGTGTGCTTTCGGCGATGGCGTCTTTATTCACACGCGTGGAAGTGACCATGCGCAGAAGTGACGCGTTATGAACATGGTCCGATCGGTTTGCCATGGAGGTCCATGGGTTTGCATAGGCTTGGGATGAAACACTCTCCCTTCTCCCTGACTTTTCTTCATTCAAAAATCATAAATATAGACGAAATGACTGTTCAGCGATAATAAATTTTAAATTCTTGTTAAAACCACATCCTTTCGGCAGACTTTCACGTACAAATTGTGATTGCAGTAAATCTATGTGAACGTCATCGACGCGCACTACAGTGGTCCTTTTGCGATCCACACGGAAATCAATAGAATGAGATCATAGTTTGAAACAAAATTATACTTTTGTGTTGTCGCATAACCAATAAATTTTCCAGCCTCAATTGAATATATTTACTTTCACTGAGTAGAAGCTACAGTAGAAGTGTTGTCGTCTTACTGGCGCATTAAAGCTATCATGCCACACAGTTACGAAAAAAGTTTTCAAATAACGGCTAGCTAACGGATACGTTTCATTGCACTTTGTGCTATTTGTGCATTAATACGTTGCGTCAGATGACTAAACCATGCAATATTGTACCGTGGATTTTTGTATGAATTGAATTTCGTGGTAACCCGATGTTGGACGAACGCTTGTCTGATGTAGTCTGACATGATTGTAAATAGGTAGTTCCTCCTCCATATTATTGAGCTGTTAGAAAAAGGATGAATGATCCCTGCTTGTGAAATCTGGGCTATTGGTTAGATTGTGGTGACGTGCCCGGTCCCAGCATTGAAATAAGGGTCAAGCTAAGCCATGTATTATTTCAGTATTCGCAGGGCACATTGTCGATGCTACAGTCTGGTTCAAAGGCCATACCCTCAGCAAGCATCTCTATAATTCATGCGAGACAAGATCTCTGAAATGCGGAGTTCCCATTACAGCAAAAATAACGAAACGCAATACGACTGGGATGACACCTTTTTCACAAAAGCTGTTCATTATCTTTGATCACCGATGACAACGAGGTTGATATTTATCCTTTGCATCGCCGCCTGGAAAATTGAATTTAAGAATCGGGTGTAGCTCAAGTGCGATTCGACTTTACAGGTTTTAATAAATGCTTTATGAGTAAGCTACATGGTACTGGCATCATTGGATCAGCAAAGCTTACTGACGGCAATGCTCAACTTACGACAGCAATGAAGACGAGTTATAACCTGAAAAGTGACCCTTCAGAACAGAGATGGTACGGTCTTGCTGTACAAAGGTGTGGAAAACACACACTCGTGCATGTCGTACCTTCCACCGGTACTGTCTCTGACACTTATACGAAACACACTTTAGAAATTTAAATAAAATGACCTCGCGGCCTTGGTCGTCCAGACGACTATCGTAAAAGTTATCGCTTACGTTAAATTTGAACCAAATTACCTGGACCACCACGAATACTGTGAAACGAATAACTGATACACGTAGGCCTATAGGCCTATCTATCGTTCAACGATTTGTAGCGTCCATTAAAAGTTGATAAATTTATAAGGCACGGGAGGATCATGGCTGATTTCAAACAATTCAATGGCTAATACTAGTATTGGATTTGCTACAGTACCCCGAATGTTAATGGTCATCGACATCAACCGACGTCGACAACGGTTTGTGAAAAAACATGCATTTCCACTGAAGCGGAATAAAACTCTATCGTGTTTGGTAGGGTGCCCTGAAGCGAATGTATCTAGCCTAAGTACCATATTGATAATCTGTAAAATCGTGCCAAATTAAAGACTATTTATGACCTCTTTAAAGTGGTCACGTTTATACTGTCCATGCCTTTGTGAGATTTGGTCATTTCCCACCTCCATGGTTAATACGACTTTTGCGATAATAACCCGCATACAAATTGGCCTACATTACTCTATGCCTAAAAATAGCTATTCGTGTGGAACAGTCTCCCATATAATGTTCCGTTGTTTTAAATACAAATATGGACACGGACACATGACAGAATTGCCTTCACGATATCCAGAAATCTCTTGTTCTTGCTATGTATTCCTTCACCGGTAGGTCGGGACTAATATAACTTGACGATATATTAAATAGCTTGCGTATATATGTAGTCACATGACGATACGAGATAGACATGTGATTAAAGGTCGGTCGGTCAGACATCGTACTTAAAAAAATAAATTTCGTCAAAAAATATTTCACGCGGATAATTTCTATTCGTAGACGTCAAAAATGATTACCTTTTCTCACCCCTATAAAAAATTTTGATTTTTTCCTTGTAATTGAATGAAATTTTGGCGTTTACATGGTACGAAGCTCCTATTACGATTCCTTTGATAAGACAAGAACGCTATGCGCGAGCAAGGTCAAATTTGAAAACGTCATTTCTAGTAGAAGAAAAGACTAAATCACAAGATATTTTACAGATGAAAAGTTAATTATATTGTGTAAATGTGGGGTGATAATAACGAACATTCAACCTTACCGAAGCTCAGAAATACCACAACGAAGAGACAGGGTATCGATCCTGATTTCACGGTAGCCATCTTGACCAATGCAGCATGGGTAATTGAGAGCTTGGGAGAATTTACGTTTTCAATCATAATTAATTGACGGTGTTTAATGTGATTCAAAAACAAAGATGACGTAAGTTACCTGATAAAGCTCGTGAAAATCTAGCTTTTTCTCAACACAAGGCTTTTATATCGTTTTTATGCCTTCTTGAGGTAAATTCGCAAGGATTTTTGTGACAGTTCACTGGAGGCTAGTTCACATTCTCACGTGACACTGAGCTTTTAACAATTCGAAAGTTCGACTCGGTGGAAACCTTTGTGTTGGCGCGATACGAGAGCTCGACCAACTCGTTCTGACTACGATCTATTCGTGCACTCCATGCCTCCCATTTACGCTTCAAATCATGTCAGAGAGACCCTCTCGGAACATTTGGGAAGTTTTAGGTGTCAGTACCGATAAAGGCTCCCCCCTTTTGGACAGTCTTCGAGACGAAAAGACTTCGTAAGTGCTGATATTCGGCAGTTTTGTAGTGAGCGAAGTTTCGGTGCAATGCATTTGCTCGCGATGCTTCCCAATCGTGTTCCGTATTTTGTTGAACTTTATATTCAGCATACGTGTGAATGTTGGCTAATGCTTATTTCTTTGCTCTCAGATCGCATGCTGGATCGAGAGCAGGAAGTTCCGAAGACGACAGAAGATCCGACAGTCTTCTCGAAGACGTCAGTACCAAGGTTCGTAACACTTGACGAACGAAGTTTTTTATCGATACTGCGTGGTTTTTCGGGAAATGCCAACGGGGTATCGGAATTTTTAGGTTTTAATCTGCCGATTTTGTGCTCGTTTAACACGAACCTCAAGGACGCCAATGGCGGTTCCCCCAATTAGAAGGTTCGCTGTTGTTTACTTATTTTACTTCGTAAAGACTATTTAGCATCTCGGTGCATGCTGCAGTGACATGACACAGAGCAAATTAGCGACGTTTCAGACATTTTAGTCGGGGATCTCCGCATAGCTTCCTTGTCTCCAGTTGTCGTAATTTCACTGAGCCCGACCGTGTGTGGCATATGGGCGTTTGTATCAGTGTCTTTATGCAAGTGTGGCGAGAAGTACGTGTCGTTGCTTTTAGATAGTGTGGTGAATTAGCTGGCTTGGCGTCGCCTACGTGGTCAAATGATAAAAAGACGATATTTTCCCCACGCCGCCTGACCTCCAAAATCATCAAAAGAGGACGGCGCTTTTTAAATCATTGTTTCACCTCTTTCGTGCCAGGTATTAAAATGGAAGACACCACCAATCTCGGAACACGCCCTTTGACATCCAACGCACGAGATGATTGTATCGTCTTGCGCTTTTCTTGGGACTAACACTAACAAATTGTAACTGGTCGCGACATTCAAATTGCTTAGTGACAACAGTTTTAAAGAACGTACTTTTATATAGCGATCGTATCGTATGTAAATTATAATTTGGACTTACATATTTAAAATGAATTAAACACTTTAGGACTCGAAGCCCTACAGAAAATATTCCGATGTGGAAATAATCTTGACTTAAAATTTAGGATAACTGGGCTAGCTACATCAAAAGCAATGTCGACATAGATCAGGATGGACTCCGGGCGTGTCGATCAGTTGGTTAATTTAAATGTCGGAAGTCTATTTTGATCTCTAACCAGATCCGTCGAACTTGGTTGGTAGTTCTACCGAAATGGCTTATTATGTCCGATTTCGATTTGTGTTTACACTTAAAATGTCGGGGAAACGTCCCTCAGTTGTGTCATTTAAATGAGTGTGTTAGAGGACGCGTTGGTCTGCTTAGGCGAATAGGTTGTACGCGACGCAATTCTGGATCAGTTCAATGTCTGTATGCACACCGCGCGCACAGACGTATGGCACATGACTGATGCACACGCGTTGATGTAGGCTGACAACAAAAGACAGTCGGCATCGTCACAGCAAAGCTGTTGCAAACCATCGTTAATAATTTCGCCCCTTTCACATTTAGGCATTTTGTGACAATGGTGTTATATTATTTTCAACGATGTCGAGCCGTGTGTGTCCGAAGGTCTTGATCTATCCATATTGTGGGCCAGACTATGGACCAATCATAGAATTTCGAGACGCGTGTCCGTAATTTTCATGATCGATCTATCACCATATTTAGAACCGTAATAACGAACAGGGGAAAAACACGCATTGAGTTGGTTTACCATATACTATATAACGTTTTCACAACGGTTTTCAGTGATAAGGGGTATGGATTATTATTTCGTAAACTGATAAACGCCTTTTTAGAACGTTCACTTGAATGTTAGGCTACACAAGACAATTCTTTCCTTTCTATGTGGAACATTCGCGTCCGTACAATAAATATGTCAGCTGAAAATGATGTTTGTTGGAAAATGCCACGACCTTGAAAACGGTGTATCGCCACAGCAGAACTGTTTCCGAGATCGGTCCACCTCTCCCTGTTTGGTTACACTAGGTTTCAATGTATTTAACGACCGCTTGTTACCTACTCCCCTTTGCCGAATATATAGTTTCGACCCGGTTTATAGAATGACCCCAAAAGCTTTCTCTGTGGCAATCGTTCTTCACCGCGGCAAGTTATTTTGGTCACATTTTTTTAAAACGACTGCATGCACTTACTTTTTAACCTGCAAAGATTAACGGTACGTTTGTAAGTCTGTCGACAGCATGCAATATTTCGATGTAGTCAGTTGCCGGTCAATGGTATGGTAAACATGTCAAGCCGGGACGGGAATATTGAGTTATTTGGTGATATCAGCCGCAAATATCGTTCTCGTGTCAGTCATGAAATTCCGATAGGGAAAGGGAAATGGGACTTAAGACCAGACCCTACACTTGCTACACCCACATGTACAACGGGATATCCCTATTGTCTGTTACATCTGCCCCGTACAAGGTTCCAGGAGAGATCGCGCATAGCGTCTTTGTTCTGCTGTGCCTTCAAGACTTTGGATTAAATAAACACATAAGTTGTGAAAACGAACCAATTAATTATTGCTCAGTTCTTGTTCGCTGCCACCTGGTATATATCTTGCAATTCGTTACGTTCAAGTTGATTGGCCGGCGAGTTACGTACAAGTTGATTGGCCGGCGAGTACTTGTGTCGTATCTGGGCTGTGAGTATGGCTATTTTGCAACGAGTAAGACGTTTTCTAAATTTCACTTAAACATGGGACAAACTGATGTTGTGTACATGGCCTCACCCCCCCCCCCCCCCACCCCCCCCCCCCCCCCCCCCACTTATACCACAGTTGCTACGGTTAACCGGACGGGTCCCAAAATGCATTTCGTCAACGTTCAAGCGAAAACTGAAATTACTGCGTGATTGATTTCCGAGACTTTAATATCCATGGTTACATCATAAACTTCGTAACGAATTTACTAGTAAGTGGAGTCCTTAGTTTCACATTTCAGTGGCATGGTCTGGTTAAACCTTTATGTGATGATAAATTTTCATCTCAAAAAGCTGTAATCTTTTACACCACGTTTGACGGACATGGCCTGCGCACATTATCAAAACTATTACGTTTGATGACTGAAGATTGGCAAGATGAACGACAAACGCATTACTTTAGATTGTAACATGGAGATAAAGAACCTAGAATTTGTGTAACACGTTTCATTCGAAAGAACGAACACGATATCTAATAGTAAATCTTGTCTGTACTTGTCACCAAAGATCTGCCCGTCAGCTTCTGGATGGTTCTCTATACATGATGCTACCGTTTGAATTCATTTTCATACTCTGCTGAATTTTGAGATGCAGGACAAGCAATGGCAGAATCGCAATACTTTGTCGTTCAGACTTGCAGGGCATCTTTCTTTTAAACGGCGCATATAGTTATTGAATGGTGTCCCAAACAACCTATCGTAAACGATGCGAATGAGCCAACCAGCAATAACAACTTTCTAATTTTAAGTCACGGTTCTCCCCTGAAATAAATATAATATTTTGACGATATAATGCAAAAAATGGAGCACTTCTTCATCCAATTATTTTCGAGAAAATACCCCGCCTTTTCCGAGGGAAAATTTGCAGAAATCTAGAGAAGGGAATATTTTGGGAGAAACAAGCAAATTAACTCGTTGAGTCCAGGCGTAATTGTCAATGTATACACCCCCAGATGCACCATTTTCAAAAACATTAATTAGAAACGACAAAATGTGCGACGCGTGTTGGTGGAAAAGAAAAGGTTGCGGTGATGTCATGAACATGGCTGTCAGAAGTTTGAGTCGCTCTCTCTATTTATTTGGGAAAATATCCGGTAAGTTCCAAGGATCAAGTACAGGTTTCAATAGGCAGTGTAGTATTCTCTATTGTTATGGCCGCAAACGTGTTATACAATCTATATTTTCCGTATTTCAATTAATGTTTCGTTGCGATGGCACAGCGACACTGAACTCTGCCATTCTGTGAAGGCTACCACGATCGTTAATCTTTGGGTGTCCGTTGTCCGTGGAGTTCAGAGTCTTCAATCTTTGACCGACACTGTGTCGCGGGTGTCAGTACTCTCATAACAAGACTTCCATCGCTCTCATATTAAATTGATTTTTGGAAATACAGCCACACAATCGTGAAATTCACCAGAACCTTCCTTGGATATTTAAGTGGACCGTAGAGGTCAAACGAGCAGGTTGTCTGCAGTGATTGTCACGTGAGCGCATTTATAGGGGAAGGAAACAACAGAACGCTGCCATATACAACACACTAACGCGCTGATACAGCCAATATCAATTTACACAAACGTCGTTTTTCAGAGCTTTCTGTAACGACGTTTGTGTTGCCAAAATATTAAACAAGTCCAAGTCGTGCGAACGCTAAAAAAGGATAGACACGCCAGTCTGTGTTAAGGAGATACGTTCAAACGATTTAGACTCAAGGCATGAGTACCCATGTAGGCAGACTGCAAGATAATGGCTCTAGCCGCTAGATACTAATAAATTTGCGGAACAGTTTTAAAATAGACACAATAGAGGACTTAAGGAAGAAATCAAGGCAATACACAGAACACTTGGAGCCTACTAGTGACTGGAAAACCAAGATAAACTTAGAGACACCTCAAAGGATACATGCATGTGTATACGTGTTTCACAGCATACATAAATAGTGATTGTATGTACATATATATATATATATATATATATATACACACACAACGGAGTTGATCAGGATAATCTAATTTTAGATTATCCTGATCAACTCCGTTGTGTATTTAGCTCTACTCTAATATTGAGCACTCTACTCCATATACATACATAGTTTGTAGGCAGGTAGGTATATATAGGTAGGTAGGTAGATACATATCACATACATACATGCATAAATTGATACACATTTACATGTCAAATACATACATTTGATACCGCCTACGTAAGTATCTCATGTCTATGTAGATAAGGGAACACAAGACGACACGACGCAAATCAACCAGTGTTATTCTATTTTAGATGACCTATATAAGGTACGGTCAATACTAAGTCTCCAAAACTTTCCCGGTGAAGAGATCTCAACTCTGGATACATTTTTTGAAATACGGCAAGCCAATGAAACGGCCACAGGTTACCTGTATTCAAAATTAAAATAAAATGCGCACTACAGGCTTACGTGTAGGGTATGTGGGTGTAACTGTCCATTTAGCATCAAGATTCCGCATCCAAATCACAAAAACGAAAATGACAAATTTCAACCATTGACGTGGCGTTCTTGCACAAGCATTTGTTCTTAGGGGACGACACGACATTAGTTGATGCAAAAAAGTATTTCGTCACACACAAATGTACACAAAGAAATATTTCGTCACAGAGAAATGTACACAAACGCACTAGAAGGAAGGCAAGGAATGGAAATCAAATGTTGCCATGTTTACAGAGATGAATATATATCGACTTTGAAAATTTACGTCGTCGGGAAGCGATTCTGATCCATACGAGGTGCAGTTGACGGAGACAGGTACAATCGGGCAGACATGTAACAAAACATTGACATCGAGAGTAATATAGAGGCAACAGTTAAAGGACTGACGAACTTTATTTTTATATATTATATATATATAATATATATATATATATTATATATATATATATATATATATATTATATATTATATATATATCTGTGCCCAAGTTCAGAGGTTGGCATAAAGCCATTATGGTGATAACCGGGAGGGCACATTGTATACATTTTGTGTATATATATATATATATATATATATATATATATATATATATATATATATATATATATATATATATGTATGTGTGTGCGTGTGTGTGTGTGTTTCTGTCTCCCTGTGTGTCTGTGTCTGTGTGTGTTTTGGTTTGACATGCAAATGGCAAACATGCTTAATTTCCATGTGAGACAAAAGTAAAAAAAAAGAAAGTAATTTTCGTCGTTAATTGGCTCATAGATTCAATTTTGTCACGATTTTTCTGTTTAATGATTTTTTGATTTCACAATTATATAAACACTAGATTCCGTACGTCTCGATCGTGTAATTTGATTTTCTTTAATTCCCAATGTGTCGTCAAGTTAGCAAAAGTTCCGGGTCTGTTTCAGCTAAGTGATGATATTACGTCATCAAAGTACCATTCAATCCTATGTACGGGGGATATGACGTTTGACACATAAGACGGGTAATGTATGCCCAATGTATTAATCATAAAATCGAGCATATTATTGTCATTTGCATATGAGACAGAATCGTGTAAAACACACACACACACACACACACACACACACACATATATATATATATATATATATATATATGTGATGTGTTGTGTGGTGTGTGTGTGTGTGTGTGTGTGTGTGTGTGTAAACAAAAATTACAGGTACAAGGTAATAAGACCTGTTACTTAAGTTTCATAAATCTACAGAGAGAGAGAGAGAGAGAGAGAGAGAGAGAGAGAGGAGAGAGAGAGAGAGAGAGAGAGGGGGGGGGGGGGGGGGGGCGGGGCGGGGCGTTGTTTTTTGTTGACATTCCAACTACAAATTTGTTACATTTGTCAGCGGAGATGGCTGCACTCCCATGGCTGCAGTGGTTGTGTTCGACCGATGAAAATGATTCAAGATGTGAACTCAGTGAAATACCTCACAGAAGGAGCAGCATACCGAGCCATGGTATCCAGGGACGACAACATTAAACATGAGAAGTACTAGATACAGAAATCTTATGCTTACCTTCCGCAATGAGAAATACGGACACAGCACAGATCGGAGCAGTTACGGTGGGACGTCAAATGACTCAATGTATAGTATGCGGTCCATCAAGCGATGTAAACTATACTCCCAACGACTGTAAAAGATGCAACCTGTGCGAACACGAGAATTTTTTACTGATCTGCCTCCCGTACATAGATTCTCTTTACAACATAAGTAAACTAGTTTCCACCTGCGGGCACAGAAAAAAATTCCTGCTGTGCAAGCAGGACGGTTATAAACATAATGTTGGCACTATCAAACCAATTGTATGCAAACTTCCATTAAAATTTTAACAAGTGTCAAAGGTGTTAAACAATGGACAATCGTCAACAATGGTAACATATACATACTCGTACCTTGAATTTCATGTCGTACACAAACCGCTGACTACGAAACAAATTTGTTTTGGAATGTAAACCAGTTTATAGTTGTGTGTTTGTGCATGTATGTGTATATACTATTAACGTCTTCATATATATATATATATATATATATATATATATATATATATATATATATATATATATATATATTATATATATATATGCGCATATGTGGGTATATGGTATACACACATATGCCAACACATATACACACAGATATCTTCATAATTTATATTTTATGCAGATGTAATTGTGTGCATTATGTGTATATGACATGATATAAACAGTACACACAAAAGACATCTGAATTATGTATACGTATCCAAAAACGTCTGCATGTCAATTTATATATATATATATATATTATATATATTATATATATATATATATATATATATATATATATATATATATTTATATATATAAAACTGAACTGAACTTTAATAGGAACTTGAATAGATGAGGGTGTGTGAAAATGGCTGATTCTAACCTTGGAGACACCTTACAACACAAACACAACGTCCGAAATAATGCCAGGCGGACAGTGTGTGACCAGATATCTCCAGTATGCATCCGCGCAATTTTGGCGGGGTCAGACGTTGCATCTTTTAAAGCACAGTGACCTTTACAATTTATAAGCTTGTAGATATACGCATGGTCCTACCAATGGTATAGCAGTTCTAGCAAAGCAATGAGGACGAATGCTGTGACTGGTGGCCAGTGACCCCAGGATCTATTGTAGCCATTAAAACCACCGAGGACCAGCAACAGAAGAGCGGGCCGAGAAGCTCTATCCTCTCTACCCTCAAGCACGAATGTTTTGCAACGCCATGTCCATAGAAGTCGTGGTTGATTTCAACGAAGTTCAAACGACGCCTCAAGAAACAATAATTACACCCGTCCGGTAGATAACCACGAAACAGCTGGTGGCGATGTGGTTTACATAGAGACATAGCCAGCGCGCCGCAGTTCTGGGCGAATCTAATTTACTGATGGGGATATTCATTGCAAATAATGTTCACCAATGTATTACGAAGAATTAACGTTTGAGACTAACGACACGGAACACGCAGTCTACAAGAGGTCACACACAGACAAGAGTGACCTCAGCGATGTCACACACATAAACATGAATGACCACTGTGATGTCACACACATGCATGAATGAACGCTGTGATGTCTCACACTCAGACCTGAATGACCAATGAGATGCCATACACACAGACATGAGTGACCACTGTGATGTCATATACACAGTCATGAATGACCATCGTGAAATAACAGACACAGACATGAATGACCACTGCAATGTCACATACACAGACATGAATGACCACTGCAATGTCACATGCACAGACATGAATGACCACTGTGATGTCACACACTGACATGTATGACCACTGTGATGTCACACACTGACATGTATGACCACTGTGATGTCTCACACACAGACCTGGATGACCACTGAGATGTTATACACACCCACCTGAATGACCACTGTGATGTCTCACACACATACATGAATGACCACTGCAATGTCACACGCACAGACATGAATGACCACTGTGATGTCACACACGCATGCATTAAAGACCACTGTGATGTCTCACACACTGACATGGATGACCACCATGATATGACAGACACAGACATGAATGACCACTGTGATGTCACACACACAGACATGAATGACCACTGTGATGTCACACACATAGACATGAATGACCACCGTGATGTCGCACACAGAGACCTGAACGACCACCATGATATGACAGACACAGACATGAATGACCACTTTGATGTCACACACAGAGACCTGGATGACCACAATGATGTCATACACACACACAGACCTAAATGACCACCGTGATGTCGCACTAAGAGACCTGAACGACCACCATGATATGACAGACACAGACATGAATGACCACTTTGATGTCACACACAGAGACCTGGATGACCACAATGATGTCATACACACACACAGACCTAAATGACCACTGAGATGTTATACACACTGACATGGCTGACTACAGTGATATGACAGACACAGACATGAATGACCGCTGTGATGTCACGCACAGACCTGAATGACCACTGAGATGTCACTCACACAGACATGAATGACCACTGCCATGTCACACAGACAGACCTTAATGACCACCATGATATGACAGACAAAGACATGAATGGCCACTGTGATGTCACACACACAGACATGAATGACCACTGTGATGTCACGCACAGACCTGAATGACCACTGAGATGTCACTCACACAGACCTGAATGACCACTGTGATGTCACACTCACAGACCTGAATGACCGCTGCGCTGTCATACATACAGACCTGAATGACCACAGCGATGTCATACACACAGACATGATTGACCACTGTGATGTCACACACACATACATGAATGGTCACTTTAGACGCTTATACACAACAGCAAACCTGTGGACATTCACTTTCACACAGATAAGCGTCAACATAACAAGGTTCAGCTCATTTGTAGCGATATCGGAAGATGAATTGAGTGAGTGTGTCATTTTATTCACATCGCTTGCATTCCCTGGTACGTGGAATCTATAGACAGACACAAACCGTTATATCGTCAACTTAGCCTTGTGTGAGAGAGTATAGTACCAGTGAGCACCAAGGATACAAATCAAATCTGTAACTCTGACAAAGAATGACCAATAATATCAACAGTGTTTTCACATGAGCTCACGTGCGCGCAGGCCTAATGGTCGCAATTTTATTGACAGTGTCGTTGGTTGCTCAGTGGAGTTACCTGTGTAGGTTTGTTGCAATCACGATAGAATAACCCTGGTTGTAATGTCATGTAAGACATCGTGACACGCATAAAAAAACGGACAAGGATGAAATGTTTTTTACGGAACACTGGGACAACATTCTCACGAATAGAGTTTCAGTACAGTACGTTGACCTTTCCCTGGGACAAGTTGAGGCAGAGGAACGCCAATCCCTTGAGTGACAAATGCGGGTATGCGAAACTGGACTAAGGTCACCTTTTTAGGTTTTCTCTCTCTTATAAACGCATGAGCGCATATTCAAACTACTTGATCAAGTATCACTTATTTTCAGTGTACACAAGCACGCCTGTGACGCCCACATTTGTCGCTGGCTTCGTTCAGAAATGCACGCGCACACCAATCACGTATGGACGTTGATGATCCCATAGAGGGTCTATGATGTTACATAATATTAAATCAAGTCTCAACACATAGTAACTTGCTCATTTAGTACCTCCTTTGTCGACAACTCACATAAGCGGAAAACGACGTGACGCCGAAAGCGAAAACGTCACTACAGCACAGACATATGCATTACATGCATTAGTAAAAAAATATCCGTATGTAATTGTGAGATGCGGGTTCGTTGAACTTTTAGATGGTTGTGAAGAGCTGCCGTCTGGACCGATGAAAGAATGTTCATCGCTTACACATATGGAAAATATGCATTTTACTGGTCCGGATTGAATTTTATAAAACCAAATTGAAGAGTGGTGTATTTATATAGCCGAACTTAGAACCAAACGTTTGTGCTTATTTACTTAAAACCCATCCCTCCAAGTGTATATGTAACCAGGTCAAGTTGATTAAAAGCGTTAGACGTCATGCTCCTCATCTGCACCGGGTCTAGTGTTTACATTCATTATTTTAGATATATCTGTACCAGTCTACTGTATTCTATATTCATTATTTTCCATATATCTGCACCGGGTCTAGTGTATACATCATTATTTTAGATATATCTGCACCAGGTCTATGTAGTCTCTACATCATTATTTCCATATATCTGCACCGGGTCTAGTGTATACATTCATTATTTTAGATATATCTGCACCAGGTCTATTGTATTCTACATTCATTATTTTCCATATATCTGCACCGGGTCTAGTGTATACATTCATTATTTTAGATATATCTGCACCAGGTCTATTGTATTCTACATTCATTATTTTCCATATATCTGCACCGGGTCTAGTGTATACATTCATTATTTTAGATATATCTGCACCAGGTCTATTGTAGTCTACATTCATTATTTTCCATATGTCTGCACCGGGTCTAGTGTATACATTCTTATTTTAGATATATCTGCACCAGGTCTATTGTAGTCTACATTCATTATGTTCGATGTAAAATGATTACCTTAAGAATTCGATCAACATTGTTTGCTCCGAGATTTTTCATAACTTGAGTTAATGGAAAATTTGTGACGTTTCACTATGTTGAGCTTGTAGAAACTGCTTTCATTTGTATTTTTCATTACAAAATTGCTCACAAAATACCGACGTGCTTCCTTGTTTTCTGTTCGGCATTCGAGATATATGTTGCATTCCGAGAGATCTTAAATTTTAGAAAAATCGGTCCGTCCGTAGTTTACGAGAATTCAAGGAAATGCAACGTATGTGCTCTTAGTCTTACAAGCCATAGAAAAATTACTGGATACAAAATGTTAATGTAGGTTGTTTGATTATTGTCATACCGACGATACAAAGGAACTGTAAGGAACATACCTAAAGAGTTAGATATATGAAACACGAAACGACCGAGATGTGGTCACGTGACTTCCCGCTCACACATTGCGACGTTGTTTCGTTTGGCAAGGTTTACATAATTTATAGTATTTAGAGTTTCCGCTCACGAACCGACACGCCCCGTTTGTAAAGAGAATCGTTTAGATGTAACATGACTTCTTGTTTTGTTGACAACGCCATTCACTGCGATCGGTGTATCCTTCAAACAATACATTTGCAAATTAATGTTGCATTCTCCGTCTCTGTGAATTAGTTTGTCCACATGCACATATTTGTCATATTTGACGTCACGTTATGGTGTGTTTTTACCGAGCTGCGTAGATGTGACTTAATTCTTTGATACTTTGCGCTCAATCACTTGAACAAAAATAGCTCTTTGTGCACGGCCAATTTAGGATTTTAGAACTTGACTGAATGTGGGGTTATATTATTCTGAAAAACGCGATCCATTTTCTGCGTCGCAATACAAAGGTATTGTGTCCTCGCTGGGTATTCGTTAAAACCGATTGGCGGAAAGTAGCAGTATTGTTCTGAATGTGTCTGAAGATTGCCCAATATCAAATCATGAATGTCAGAATTTCGCTTTATTTCCCGGTAGTATATTCCATATTGGTGACAACGGACCACATTTACGAAAGCCCATTTCACGGCTTCCTTTACCCATGATTCATTGTTGCATAGGCCAGAACGTCTTTCATGCAACCGATCACGAACGTCTCCGATGAGAAATTAGAAGACATCCATATCATAGGGAAAAGTCCGTTTTTCGCGTGTACAAAGAAGAGTCTCATGGTTTGATGCAATTTGGTGAGTCATATATGTCTTCATTGTACTGTCAGAGAATGCGTCATAGATTTTTCTGAACTTGTGAAAATGCATCAAGGACAGAAAATGTCACATAAACGTTGCGCCCTTTATGCGTTGACGATGACAAATATTCGTGTAGAAATTCTATCCCACTATGTCGACTTTCGTAGCTGTGTATTCGACCTTGATCTCACAACATGGTTGGATTACTGTGTTCTGTGTAGTAAAAATAACGAGAAAGCTTTTCCCTGCTCGATGCTCTGGCGTGCAAAAACTCAACGACGTTAGCAATCGACAGTCATGTACGCTGCCTATTTTAATCACAGTGACTCGAGTTGCTTAGGTGAAGGTGGACTGGTTTATTGGCATCCATGAGCTTCAATCGAAGGCTGTGTCTGAAAGAATTGGGTTTTTCCTTACATGAATGAAATGCCATAGTTTTCGTAAGTTGACTGTTTGCAATCGCCTTACGTCTTTATGCTTGGTCTTTACCAAGTCAACGTAAAGCCCATGTTCGCCGAAGCACATTTATTAGCAAATATATAACCCAGGGACGCCATTTCTTGCCCTCTCTTGAATATTCCATCAGTGTCGCTGCCTTTATTTCCCGCCTTCCATAATTTGCCCGAGCGTTATCCGATATAAATTTGTTTGAAGATGAAACATAGAACGTTCCACTCATTGTTGTGTAAATATTGTTACCATTATGATTGTTGCCGCCGCTGATCGTGCATAGCTCCTGGATCATAATGACAGCAAATATAAAATTTGTGCTGAATTTGGTCGTTTAAAACACGTGATGCGTGGTTTGGGTGAGTCAGGTTGGTGAAAGATAATGAGTAGGGTGTCTTACAAGAACACTTCTTGGTTTCATTTGTGATACAAGTCACATACTTTTTCTCGGACACTGTCAAAAAATGATGTCTCCAAAAACCTTTTTGGTGTGATTTTGAATTTTGGAGAAGACTTGGTGTAGAGATAGACCTGACAAATATTCAGTGCCAGTTACCGATGTCACTGATATTATTTTTCATAAATGAATCATTTTATCATTTCATGGTGTCCAAGTCCCCTTGTAATGGTCATTAGATATCAATACATACAGTGATAAAATGGCGCGAAATTAGAAGTACCACAGCTGTCTTAGTTGATAGGCGTATTAAAGAGAATCACCAAGAGAGGTATAGCTGCAGATACTGTAAAATGTTGTTCAGCGGTCTAATGAATTTAACTGATGTATAGCCATCTATCAAAATCATACTGTTTTGTTTAAGGTGTACATCAGGCCATTAATGTTAAGGCAAGCGTTTTCGTCCTTACTCGTATTGCAACTCAAAATTGTGTGGCAATTGATTGTTGCTATATATACATCGAGTGATTACAAATAGACTCTCGATACTCTCCGAGCAATAAGGATATCTGTATTCGTGTAGAGGGCGTGGGGATGAGCCCGTCGTAAGATCGGCATATGTCTTTTGGACACACAAGCGCGTCTTTGTGTGTGTGTGTCTGTCGATGTATTGTATCTACGTATTTCTTTGTATATACGCATACATCTGTCTGAAGATTGCAGGATGTATGAAACTTAAGTAACAGATTTCATTACTTTGTAATTGAAGTAATTTGTGTTATTATTTATACATAAATAGGTAGGTAGATACATAGTATAGATACGTACATATATCCCTCCATCCGTATATGCACACATACATACGTATATACTTACGTACATACATGCATACATACATACATGCATGCATGCATGATACATACATACATACATACATACATACATACATAAGCACGTACGTGCATGCATGCATGCATGCATACGATTGAAAACTATCCGTATTTTCTACCCTGGGTTGGTAACACTGCTGGTGGACAGAATTGTCCCCGAGGTTATCGTTCGCCCAGTTAAAGCGATGAAATTCGTTTCTTCGCTTCGATAAAGTGTGTATGTGCGATGTATGATAGTAAGCATGCGTGCGTGAGTGCTTCACGAACTCTACAACGTGTTGAGCGGTCTCAGTCAGAAAAATGTAACAACTTAGCCGGCTATTGAACCACTCTTTTTTGGGAGTGGAGATTTAGCCGAGTGGTTCTGTCTGTGGCCTCTCAGCTAGGCGACTGATGCCGTATGTTGTGGGTTCGAATCCGATTGAAAACTGTCCGTACATATATACATACATGCATACAGACAGACAGACAGACAGACAGACAGACAGACAGACAGACAGACAGACATACATACATACCATACATACATACATACATAACATACATACATACATACATACCATACCATACCATACAGACATACCATGCAGACATACCATACAGACATACATACATGAGGACGTACAATGTTACCAAGTCTGACGTGAAGCCTACCTTATAAATTGTAGAAAATATCACAATCTCGATAATTACAGCATTTAGGTCAAGGTCAAACATAACAACGGACATTTTGTAACACAAAATTCCATGTCTATTCCAACATGGACATAGCCTACATAATGGAAATGCAAGGAAAACGTAACGGCATCCCATGTGTAAAACTGATGATCCTACCTGAGACCATTATAGATCTAATTATGTAATAATATGGGTATTGATTGTATAAGGCTTGAGCTTCTTGATGTAAGAAAAGGAGTCTGTATAATAAGAATTATAAAGACGCATTACAATAATCGACTGCGTTAAAAAATAAGGCGATTTTTTCACATGTGCGTTACCGTATGGCTGTAGTTAGCTCTTCCAATGTTATGTTCATTCTTCATAAATAACATTTGTTTATTTTTCAAAACGTTTTACGTGCTGCAATAGTGCTACAAATATGTGACGTAGTCTAATGGTGTTTATTATACGACCCTGTATCTTTCACGAGAAAAGAACAACGTACATTGTGCCCACCCTCTCCTCATTACAAAAACCCATCAAATTGTGAACTTTAATTTAGGTCATCTTGTCAGTTATATATACAAGCACAGGTAAACAGTTAACCAATTTTCTATGGACATTTGAATTTACGATACTTTGGAGAGTGCTCTGCTACTTATGACGAATTTTTACTTTTGTGTGGAGTTTCTCATGCGTCCCTGTGATAGCACACCTGTGGATTTTTACGTTGGGTCGTAATAAATATTTTACCCATGGTCGTAATAAACATTTTACCAATGGTTATGTCTGTGACCTTGTTGTCGTTATGTTTATATTGCCACATTACGTGGTTTCTTTATCAACTGTTTCTATCACCATTTGCAGTGTTATTACAAGAAGCAAACAACCAATCCATTCACAATAGCTATTAAACAACCTTCAGAAAGTGTGCAGTTTTCACATATATTCGTACCGTCTTTCGCTCAGCTCAATGAAGCCCACTCAGATATCAAATACCCGTCATTTTATTGCTGACAACAAAGTCACGTCCGGATTAAATTCATTTCCATCCGTACGTGACCTAGAGGCTATGTTGACTAGTCGAATATTAGATACAATCGTACAAACATGCATTAGAGAACAAAGTAAGAAATTATATATCATACATGGAACACAATCCTTAAAAGATTTCAAACCTAACACTTCCTTTGACTTCAATTATAATAAACACCGAGTCTTAAGTGTTACTCACAACTGATGAAGTTGAGCATCAAATAATGATCTTAAATTCTCGCAATGACGAAATAAATAAAAGACGAATAAGTCATTAGGCTTGGAGCCACATTCCGCGTTACCCATTCTGCGAACATCCACAATTTTATCAGATTATCTAATATCAAATATTACAAATATTGCTGTCTTGTGAGTTCTTGTAATTGTCTCCTTATTGATTTCGTAGTCCATTGAAAGTGTCGGCGCGAGTCTTGCACATCCCCTCTGTGTAGTTGACGCGGTGATGACAAATGGCGCGAGTTCTGCAGTTTCTCTGTACCTGACGATGTTGACAAATTTGACTGGCATCAGGTCGGTGTCTGTAGTTTATTGACAACATTCATTGACCAGTTAAAACAGCGTGAAGGTGTAAACTTTGTCTTTGACCTGTGTGATCTGACGAAAGAAAATAACGCATCTCGCATAGTGAACGTTTTGAAAGTAAAAGATGTGCCTTCAACATTCGCTATTAATTCAGAGCTAGCGCGAACCTGTGTCAAAATGGATAACCGCTGGTATTTTATACCAGCATTTACCTAATTCGGTCTCGTCTTTTCGACATTTGTGTCATAAAGCCGTGTTGAACAGCGTGTCCTCGATGAATTCTAAATTAGATTTTATGCCTGGTAACGCCATTTTGTCGTGACGTGTCAATTCTAGTGTTCGCTTCAAGCATGCACAATTGTGGTGATTGCGTTTGAAATATTTAATCATGCTAAGTTGCGTCCCCGATTTGCGTTCTTTTTGCACTGCATCTGCGTAATCTGTGGCATTGAGCATAACCATGGGTACTTGAGTAAACCCCATTTTCCGACAGCGCCATAATGTGGTGCGTTATTAGACGGACTTCGTACTCTGCAATCAGTGGTGTCTGATTATTCTGTGTGTATGTGTTTGTGGACATAGCTGACGTGCCAAGGTAACTGCGCCTGACACAAGACTATGGCCGGCCAACAGGTCAGCAAAAATGTCTGTGTTGACCTTTTGACTCCAGTGTCTGGTTTCCAAGGTCACTTTGTCAATCTGGTTGTTGTGTTCAGAAGCTATAGAGGCGGGGGACGCGACACGCCTGACCTGGAAAACGAATCTCCTATCTCGCTATCTTCGCCCGATTAACAGGATACGCAGACCTGGCTAGTTCTGAACCACACGGTCACGTCACAGTATACAGGGCTGGCAAGTACGGTCTCAACCACGGTTACGTCAATAAATATTGTTTAGTAATCGTGTCCGAAATGATCTCGTTTCAAATACGACGTTGATGTCCGTACTTTCCCGAGATTAAAAAAGTAATAAAACGATAGACACCCAATTTAACAAAATATACATGAATATTTACTTTATTACGGAGAACAGTACTGTAGCTTTTATTTTCAACTTTCAAGCATATTACGTTATCTACTCCGAAATATTGGCAAGCCCCGAATGTTAAACCGAACCATCTATACTTGATTCCTATGCAGTGTTTGCTTTTGGAATATCTAAGTCTAAATTTGTCCAACAAAAAATGCCCATTGAATCTATTCACTCAAATACGAATAGGCAAATGCTTTCGCTTTTCTTTCCAAATGGTTTTGGTCAAGGATATCGAGGAATTATAAGGCCATTTTATCCTGACTCATGTGTTTTGTTGTATTGGTTAATATTTGCACAGCGCAGAATAATCAGAAGTTAGACGCATCGTGTCGTAAAAGATGAACAAGCAACACCAGGTATCTGTGTTGTGTTAGTGACAGCACAACTCAATATTCCTACAATAATACTGGAACACAAATACACTTCGATTGTGAATGTTTCCTAAGAATTCGAGTTTTAATTTTTCAGAATTTTGAGCTGACAACCGAGAGAGAGGTATCTGATCATATACAGACACCGTGATAGGGTGGTGAACTCTTTTGTTTTCCAGTCAAGTATGTGGGACATTTCCGCTATGAACGGTGTTATTGCAATGCTCAAGGCATACGTGGCTTCTGGTTAAAATGGCTGCCGATATTATAGACGTCTGCCGAAGTGTCCGTTGCTACGTGACGTCAGAGAGCTTTGGAAGTATTTGA